>NW_028225294.1:600000-775000 GCF_052327205.1 Somniosus microcephalus
GGTGAAGTCTGGAGGGTGAATCAGAAGAAGCAGAAGAAGGAGAAGGAAAAGGTGAAGTCTGGAGGGTGAAGCAGAAGAAGTAGAAGAAGGAGAAGGAGAAGATGAAGTCTGGAGGGTGAATCAGAGGACACAGAAGAAGGAGAAGGAGAAGGTGAAGTCAGGAGTGTGAAGCAGAAGAAGTAGAAGAAGGAGAAGGAGAAGGTAAAGTCAGGAGGGTGAATCAGAAGAAGTAGAAGAAGGAGAAGGAGAAGGTGAAGTCTGGAGGGTGAATCAGAAGAAGCAGAAGAAGGAGAAGGAGAAGGTGAAGTCAGGAGGGTGAATCAGATCAGAAGAAGTAGAAGAAGGAGAAGGTGAAGTCTGGAGTGTGAATCAGAAGAAGTAGAAGAAGGAGAAGGAGAAGCTGAAGTCTGGAGGGTGAATCAGAAGCAGCAGAAGAAGGAGAAGGAGAAGGTGAAGTCTGGAGGGTGAATCAGAAGAACTAGAAGAAGGAGAAGGAGAAGGTGAAGTCTGGAGGGTGAATCAGAATAAGTGGAAGAAGGAGAAGGAGAAGGTGAAGTCAGGAGGGTGAAGCAGAAGAAGTAGAAGAAGGAGAAGGAGAAGGTGAAGTCAGGAGGGTGAATCAGAAGAAGTAGAAGAAGGAGAAGGAGAAGGTGAAGTCTGGAGGGTGAATCAGAAGAAGCAGAAGAAGGAGAAGGAGAAGGTGAAGTCTGGAGGGTGAATCAGAAGAAGCAGAAGAAGGAGAAGAAAGAGATGGAGAAGGTGAAGTCTGGAGGGTGAATCAGAAGAAGTAGAAGAAGGAGAAGGAGAAGGTGAAGTCAGGAGGGTGAATTAGAAGAAGCAGAAGAAGGAGAAGGAGAAGGTGAAGTCTGGAGGGTGAATCAGAAGAAGCAGAAGAAGGAGAAGGAGAAGGTGACGTCAGGAGGGTGAATCGGAAGAAGCAGAAGAAGGAGAAGGAGAAGGAGAAGTCAGGAGGGTGAATCAGAAGAAGGAGAAGAAGGAGAAGGAGAAGGTGAAGTCTGGAGGGTGAATCAGAAGAAGCAGAAGAAGGAGAAGGAGAAGGTGAAGTCAGGACGGTGAATCAGAAGAAGCAGAAGAAGGAGAAGGAGAAGGTGAAGTCTGGAGGGTGAAGCAGGAGAAGGAGAAGAAGGAGAAGGAGAAGGTGAAGTCTGGAGGGTGTATCAGAAGAAGCAGAAGAAGGAGAAGGTGAAGGTGAAGTCTGGGAGGTGAATCAGAAGAAGCAGAAGAAGGAGAAGGAGAAGGTGAAGTCAGGAGGGTGAATCAGAAGTAGCAGAAGAAGGAGAAGGAGAAGCTGAAGTCAGGAAGGTGAATCAGAAGAAGTAGAAGAAGGAGAAGGAGAAGGTGAAGTCTGGAGGGTGTATCAGAAGAAGTAGAAGAAGGAGAAGGAGAAGGTGAAGTCTGGAGGGTGAATCAGAAGAAGCAGAAGAAGGAGAAGGTGAAGTCTGGAGGGTGAAGCAGAAGAAGCAGAAGAAGGAGAAGGAGAGGGTGAAGTCTGGAGGGTGAATCAGAAGAGGCAGAAGAAGGAAAAGGAGAAGGTGAAGTCTGGAGCGTGAATCAGAAGAAGCAGAAGAAGGAGAAGGTGAAGTCAGGAGGGTGAATCAAAAGAAGAAGAAGAAGGAGAAGGAGAAGGTGAAGTCTGGAGGGTGAATCAGAAGAAGCAGAAGAAGGAGAAGGAGAAGGTGAAGTCTGGAGGGTGAATCAGAAGAAGTAGAAGAAGGAGAAGGAGAAGGTGAAGTCTGGAGGGTGAATCAGAAGAAGCAGAAGAAGGAGAAGGAGAAGGTGAAGTCTGGAGGGAGAAGCAGAAGAAGCAGAAGAAGGAGAAGGAGAAGGTGAAGTCTGGAGGGTGAATCAGAAGAGGCAGAAGAAGGAAAAGGAGAAGGTGAAGTCTGGAGCGTGAATCAGAAGAAGCAGAAGAAGGAGAAGGAGAAGGTGAAGTCAGGAGGGTGAATCAAAAGAAGCAGAAGAAGGAGAAGGAGAAGGTGAAGTCTGGAGGGTGAAGCAGAAGAAGGAGAAGAAGGAGAAGGAGAAGGTGAAGTCTGGAGGGTGAATCAGAAGAAGCAGAAGAAGGAGAAGGAGAAGGTGAAGTCTGGAGGGTGAATCAGAAGAAGCAGAAGAAGGAGAAGGAGAAGGAGCAGTCAGGAGGGTTAATCAGAAGAAGCAGAAGAAGGAGAAGGAGAAGGTGAAATCTGGAGTGAGAGCAGAAGAAGTAGAAGAAGGAGAAGGAGAAGGTGAAGTCTGGAGGGTGAATCAGAAGAAGCAGAAGAAGGAGAAGGAGAAGGTGAAGTCTGGAGGGTGAATCAGAAGAAGCAGAAGAAGGAGAAGGAGAAGGTGAAGTCAGGAGGGTGAATCAGAAGAATCAGAAGAAGGACAAGGAGAAGGTGAAGTCTGGCGAGTGAAGCAGAAGAAGTAGAAGAAGGAGAAGGAGAAGGTGAAGTCTGGAGGGTGAATCAGAAGAAGCAGAAGAAGGAGAAGGAGAAGGTGAAGTCTGGAGGGGGAATCAGAAGAAGTATAAGAAGGAGAAGGAGAAGGTGAAGTCAGGAGGGTGAAGCAGAAGAAGCAGAAGAAGAAGAAGGAGAAGGAGAAGGTGAAGTCTGGAGGGTGAATCAGAAGAAGCAGAAGAAGGAGAAGGAGAAGGTGAAGTCTGGAGGGTGAAGCAGAAGAAGGAGAAGGAGAAGGTGAAGTCTGGAGTGTGAATCAGAAGAAGGAGAAGGAGAAGGTGAAGTCTGGAGGGTGAATCAGAAGAAGCAGAAGAAGGAGAAGGAGAAGGTGAAGTCTGGAGGGTGAATCAGTAGAAGTAGAAGAAGGAGAAGGAGAAGGTGAAGTCTGGAGGGTGAATCAGAAGAAGCAGAAGAAGGAGAAGGATTTGGTGAAGTCTGGAGGGTGAATCAGAAGAAGCAGAAGAAGGAGAAGGAGAAGGTGAAGTCTGGAGGGTGAATCAGAAGAAGCAGAAGAAGGAGAAGGAGAAGGTGAAGTCTGGAGGGTGTATCAGAAGAAGCAGAAGAAGGAGAAGGAGAAGGTGAAGTCAGGAGGGTGAATCAGAAGAAGTAGAAGAAGGAGAAGGAGAAGGTGAAGTCAGGAGGGTGAATCAGAGGAAGCAGAAGAAGGAGAAGGAGAAGGTGAAGACTGGAGGGTGAATCTAAAGAAGGGGAAGAAGGAGAAGGAGAAGGTGAAGTCTGGAGGGTGAATCAGAAGAAGGAGAAGGCGAAGGTGAAGTCAGGAGGGTGAAGCAATAGAAGCAGAAGTAGGAGAAGGAGAAGGTGAAGTCTGGAGGGTGAATCAGAAGAAGCAGAAGAAGGAGAAGGAGAAGGTGAAGTCTGGAGGGTGAATCAGAGGAAGCGGAAGAAGGAGAAGGAGAAGGTGAAGTCAGGAGGGTGAAGCAGAAGAAGTAGAAGAAGGAGAAGGGGAAGTTGAACTCAGGAGGGTGAATCAGAGGAAGTAGAAGAAGGAGAAGGCGAAGGTGAAGTCTGGAGGGTGAATCAGAAGAAGGAGAAGGAGAAGGTGCATTCTGGAGGGTGAATCAGAAGAAGTAGAAGAAGGAGAAGGAGAAGGTGAAGTCTGGAGGATGAATCAGAGGAAGCAGAAGAAGGAGAAGGAGAAGGTGAAGTCAGGAGGGTGAAGCTGAAGAAGTAGAAGAAGCCGAAGGTGAAGTCTGGAGGGTGAATCAGAAGAAGGAGAAGGAGAAGGTGCATTCTGGAGGGTGAATCAGAAGAAGTAGAAGAAGGAGAAGGAGAAGGTGAAGTCAGGAGGGTGAATCAGATCAGAAGAAGTAGAAGAAGGAGAAGGTGAAGTCTGGAGTGTGAATCAGAAGAAGTAGAAGAAGGAGAAGGAGAAGCTGAAGTCTGGAGGGTGAATCAGAAGCAGCAGAAGAAGGAGAAGGAGAAGGTGAAGTCTGGAGGGTGAATCAGAAGAACTAGAAGAAGGAGAAGGAGAAGGTGAAGTCTGGAGGGTGAATCAGAATAAGTGGAAGAAGGAGAAGGAGAAGGTGAAGTCAGGAGGGTGAAGCAGAAGAAGTAGAAGAAGGAGAAGGAGAAGGTGAAGTCAGGAGGGTGAATCAGAAGAAGTAGAAGAAGGAGAAGGAGAAGGTGAAGTCTGGAGGGTGAATCAGAAGAAGCAGAAGAAGGAGAAGGAGTAGGTGAAGTCTGGAGGGTGAATCAGAAGAAGCAGAAGAAGGAGAAGAAAGAGATGGAGAAGGTGAAGTCTGGAGGGTGAATCAGAAGAAGTAGAAGAAGGAGAAGGAGAAGGTGAAGTCAGGAGGGTGAATTAGAAGAAGCAGAAGAAGGAGAAGGAGAAGGTGAAGTCTGGAGGGTGAATCAGAAGAAGCAGAAGAAGGAGAAGGAGAAGGTGACGTCAGGAGGGTGAATCGGAAGAAGCAGAAGAAGGAGAAGGAGAAGGAGAAGTCAGGAGGGTGAATCAGAAGAAGGAGAAGAAGGAGAAGGAGAAGGTGAAGTCTGGAGGGTGAATCAGAAGAAGCAGAAGAAGGAGAAGGAGAAGGTGAAGTCAGGACGGTGAATCAGAAGAAGCAGAAGAAGGAGAAGGAGAAGGTGAAGTCTGGAGGGTGAAGCAGGAGAAGGAGAAGAAGGAGAAGGAGAAGGTGAAGTCTGGAGGGTGTATCAGAAGAAGCAGAAGAAGGAGAAGGTGAAGGTGAAGTCTGGGAGGTGAATCAGAAGAAGCAGAAGAAGGAGAAGGAGAAGGTGAAGTCAGGAGGGTGAATCAGAAGTAGCAGAAGAAGGAGAAGGAGAAGCTGAAGTCAGGAAGGTGAATCAGAAGAAGTAGAAGAAGGAGAAGGAGAAGGTGAAGTCTGGAGGGTGTATCAGAAGAAGTAGAAGAAGGAGAAGGAGAAGGTGAAGTCTGGAGGGTGAATCAGAAGAAGCAGAAGAAGGAGAAGGTGAAGTCTGGAGGGTGAAGCAGAAGAAGCAGAAGAAGGAGAAGGAGAGGGTGAAGTCTGGAGGGTGAATCAGAAGAGGCAGAAGAAGGAAAAGGAGAAGGTGAAGTCTGGAGCGTGAATCAGAAGAAGCAGAAGAAGGAGAAGGTGAAGTCAGGAGGGTGAATCAAAAGAAGAAGAAGAAGGAGAAGGAGAAGGTGGAGTCTGGAGGGTGAATCAGAAGAAGCAGAAGAAGGAGAAGGAGAAGGTGAAGTCTGGAGGGTGAATCAGAAGAAGTAGAAGAAGGAGAAGGAGAAGGTGAAGTCTGGAGGGTGAATCAGAAGAAGCAGAAGAAGGAGAAGGAGAAGGTGAAGTCTGGAGGGAGAAGCAGAAGAAGCAGAAGAAGGAGAAGGAGAAGGTGAAGTCTGGAGGGTGAATCAGAAGAGGCAGAAGAAGGAAAAGGAGAAGGTGAAGTCTGGAGCGTGAATCAGAAGAAGCAGAAGAAGGAGAAGGAGAAGGTGAAGTCAGGAGGGTGAATCAAAAGAAGCAGAAGAAGGAGAAGGAGAAGGTGAAGTCTGGAGGGTGAAGCAGAAGAAGGAGAAGAAGGAGAAGGAGAAGGTGAAGTCTGGAGGGTGAATCAGAAGAAGCAGAAGAAGGAGAAGGAGAAGGTGAAGTCTGGAGGGTGAATCAGAAGAAGCAGAAGAAGGAGAAGGAGAAGGAGCAGTCAGGAGGGTTAATCAGAAGAAGCAGAAGAAGGAGAAGGAGAAGGTGAAATCTGGAGTGAGATCAGAAGAAGTAGAAGAAGGAGAAGGAGAAGGTGAAGTCTGGAGGGTGAATCAGAAGAAGCAGAAGAAGGAGAAGGAGAAGATGAAGTCTGGAGGGTGAATCAGAAGAAGCAGAAGAAGGAGAAGGAGAAGGTGAAGTCAGGAGGGTGAATCAGAAGAATCAGAAGAAGGACAAGGAGAAGGTGAAGTCTGGCGAGTGAAGCAGAAGAAGTAGAAGAAGGAGAAGGAGAAGGTGAAGTCTGGAGGGTGAATCAGAAGAAGCAGAAGAAGGAGAAGGAGAAGGTGAAGTCTGGAGGGGGAATCAGAAGAAGTATAAGAAGGAGAAGGAGAAGGTGAAGTCAGGAGGGTGAAGCAGAAGAAGCAGAAGAAGAAGAAGGAGAAGGAGAAGGTGAAGTCTGGAGGGTGAATCAGAAGAAGCAGAAGAAGGAGAAGGAGAAGGTGAAGTCTGGAGGGTGAAGCAGAAGAAGGAGAAGGAGAAGGTGAAGTCTGGAGTGTGAATCAGAAGAAGGAGAAGGAGAAGGTGAAGTCTGGAGGGTGAATCAGAAGAAGCAGAAGAAGGAGAAGGAGAAGGTGAAGTCTGGAGGGTGAATCAGAAGAAGTAGAAGAAGGAGAAGGAGAAGGTGAAGTCTGGAGGGTGAATCAGAAGAAGCAGAAGAAGGAGAAGGATTTGGTGAAGTCTGGAGGGTGAATCAGAAGAAGCAGAAGAAGGAGAAGGAGAAGGTGAAGTCTGGAGGGTGAATCAGAAGAAGCAGAAGAAGGAGAAGGAGAAGGTGAAGTCTGGAGGGTGTATCAGAAGAAGCAGAAGAAGGAGAAGGAGAAGGTGAAGTCAGGAGGGTGAATCAGAAGAAGTAGAAGAAGGAGAAGGAGAAGGTGAAGTCAGGAGGGTGAATCAGAGGAAGCAGAAGAAGGAGAAGGAGAAGGTGAAGACTGGAGGGTGAATCTAAAGAAGGGGAAGAAGGAGAAGGAGAAGGTGAAGTCTGGAGGGTGAATCAGAAGAAGGAGAAGGCGAAGGTGAAGTCAGGAGGGTGAAGCAATAGAAGCAGAAGAAGGAGAAGGAGAAGGTGAAGTCTGGAGGGTGAATCAGAAGAAGCAGAAGAAGGAGAAGGAGAAGGTGAAGTCTGGAGGGTGAATCAGAGGAGGCGGAAGAAGGAGAAGGAGAAGGTGAAGTCAGGAGGGTGAAGCAGAAGAAGTAGAAGAAGGAGAAGGGGAAGTTGAACTCAGGAGGGTGAATCAGAGGAAGTAGAAGAAGGAGAAGGCGAAGGTGAAGTCTGGATGGTGAATCAGAAGAAGGAGAAGGAGAAGGTGCATTCTGGAGGGTGAATCAGAAGAAGTAGAAGAAGGAGAAGGAGAAGGTGAAGTCTGGAGGATGAATCAGAGGAAGCAGAAGAAGGAGAAGGAGAAGGTGAAGTCAGGAGGGTGAAGCTGAAGAAGTAGAAGAAGGAGAAGGTGAAGTCAGGAGGGCGAATCAGAAGAAGGAGAAGAAGGAGAAGGAGAAGGTGAAGTCTGGAGGGTGAATCAGAAGAAGAAGAAGAACGAGAAGGAGAAGGTGAAGTCTGGAGGGTGAATCAGAAGAAGCAGAAGAAGGAGAAGGAGAAGGTGAAGTCTGGAGGGTGAATCAGAAGAAGTAGAAGAAGGAGAAGGAGAAGGTGAAGTCTGGAGGGTGAATCAGAAGAAGCAGAAGAAGGAGAAGGAGAAGGTGAAGTCTGGAGGGAGAAGCAGAAGAAGCAGAAGAAGGAGAAGGAGAAGGTGAAGTCTGGAGGGTGAATCAGAAGAGGCAGAAGAAGGAAAAGGAGAAGGTGAAGTCTGGAGCGTGAATCAGAGGAAGCAGAAGAAGGAGAAGGAGAAGGTGAAGTCAGGAGGGTGAATCAAAAGAAGCAGAAGAAGGAGAAGGAGAAGGTGAAGTCTGGAGGGTGAAGCAGATGAAGGAGAAGAAGGAGAAGGAGAAGGTGAAGTCTGGAGGGTGAATCAGAAGAAGCAGAAGAAGGAGAAGGAGAAGGTGAAGTCTGGAGGGTGAATCAGAAGAAGCAGAAGAAGGAGAAGGAGAAGGAGCAGTCAGGAGGGTTAATCAGAAGAAGCAGAAGAAGGAGAATGAGAAGGTGAAATCTGGAGTGAGAGCAGAAGAAGTAGAAGAAGGAGAAGGAGAAGGTGAAGTCTGGAGGGTGAATCAGAAGAAGCAGAAGAAGGAGAAGGTGAAGTCTGGAGGGTGAATCAGAAGAAGCAGAAGAAGGAGAAGGAGAAGGTGAAGTCAGGAGGGTGAATCAGAAGAATCAGAAGAAGGACAAGGAGAAGGTGAAGTCTGGCGAGTGAAGCAGAAGAAGTAGAAGAAGGAGAAGGAGAAGGTGAAGTCTGGAGGGTGAATCAGAAGAAGCAGAAGAAGGAGAAGGAGAAGGTGAAGTCTGGAGGGGGAATCAGAAGAAGTATAAGAAGGAGAAGGAGAAGGTGAAGTCAGGAGGGTGAAGCAGAAGAAGCAGAAGAAGAAGAAGGAGAAGGAGAAGGTGAAGTCTGGAGGGTGAATCAGAAGAAGCAGAAGAAGGAGAAGGAGAAGGTGAAGTCTGGAGGGTGAAGCAGAAGAAGCAGAAGAAGGAGAAGGAGAAGGTGAAGTCTGGAGTGTGAATCAGAAGAAGGAGAAGGAGAAGGTGAAGTCTGGAGGGTGAATCAGAAGAAGCAGAAGAAGGAGAAGGAGAAGGTGAAGTCTGGAGGGTGAATCAGAAGAAGTAGAAGAAGGAGAAGGAGAAGGTGAAGTCTGGAGGGTGAATCAGAAGAAGCAGAAGAAGGAGAAGGAGAAGGTGAAGTCTGGAGGGTGAATCAGAAGAAGCAGAAGAAGGAGAAGGAGAAGGTGAAGTCTGGAGGGTGTATCAGAAGAAGCAGAAGAAGGAGAAGGAGAAGGTGAAGTCAGGAGGGTGAATCAGAAGAAGTAGAAGAAGGAGAAGGAGAAGGTGAAGTCAGGAGGGTGAATCAGAGGAAGCAGAAGAAGGAGAAGGAGAAGGTGAAGACTGGAGGGTGAATCTAAAGAAGGGGAAGAAGGAGAAGGAGAAGGTGAAGTCTGGAGGGTGAATCAGAAGAAGTAGAAGAAGGAGAAGGCGAAGGTGAAGTCAGGAGGGTGAAGCAATAGAAGCAGAAGAAGGAGAAGGAGAAGGTGAAGTCTGGAGGGTGAATCAGAAGAAGCAGAAGAAGGAGAAGGAGAAGATGAAGTCTGGAGGGTGAATCAGAGGAAGCAGAAAAAGGAGAAGGAGAAGGTGAAGTCAGGAGGGTGAAGCAGAAGAAGTAGAAGAAGGAGAAGGAGAAGTTGAACTCAGGAGGGTGAATCAGAAGAAGTAGAAGAAGGAGAAGGCGAAGGTGAAGTCTGGAGGGTGAATCAGAAGAAGGAGAAGGAGAAGGTGAATTCTGGAGGGTGGATCAGAAGAAGGAGAAGAAGGAGAAGGAGAAGGTGAAGTCTGGAGGATGAATCAGAGGAAGCAGAAGAAGGAGAAGGAGAAGGTGAAGTCAGGAGGGTGAAGCAGAAGTAGGAGAAGGTGGAGTCAGGAGGGTGAATCAGAAGAAGCAGAAGAAGGAGAAGGAGAAGGTGAAGTCTAGAGGGTGAATCAGAAGAAGTAGAAGAAGGAGAAGGAGAAGGTGAAGTCTGGAGGGTGAATCAGAAGAAGCAGAAGAAGGAGAAGGAGAAGGTGAAGTCTGGAGGGTGAATCAGAAGAAGCAGAAGAAGGAGAAGGAGAAGGTGAAGTCTGGAGGGTGAGTCAGAAGAAGCAGAAGAAGGAGAAGGAGAAAATGATGTCTGGAGGGAGAAGCAGAAGAAGTAGAAGAAGGAGAAGGATAAGGTGAAGTCTGGAGGGTGAATCAGAAGAAGCAGAAGAAGGAGGAGGAGAAGGTGAAGTCAGGAGGGTGAAGCAGAAGAAGTAGAAGAAGGAGAAGGAGAAGGCGAAGTCAGGAGGGTGAATCAGAAGAATTAGAAGAAGGAGAAGGAGAAGCTGAAGTCAGGAGGGTGAATCAGAAGAAGCAGAAGAAGGAGAAGGAGAAGGTGAAGTCTGGAGGGTGAATCAGAAGAAGTAGAAGAAGGAGAAGGAGAAGGTGAAGTCAGGAGGGTGAATCAGAAGGAGTAGAAGAAGGAGAAGGAGAAGGTGAAGTCTGGAGGGTGAATCAGAGGAAGCAGAAGAAGGAGAAGGAGATGGTGAAGTCTGGAGGGTGAATCAGAAGAAGTAGAAGAAGGAGAAGGAGGAGGTGAAGTCTGGAGGGTGAATCAGAAGAAGTAGAAGAAGGAGAAGGAGAAGGTGAAGTCTGGAGGGTGAATCAGAGGAAGCAGAAGAAGGAGTAGGCGAAGGTGAGGTCTGGAGGGTGAATCAGAAGAAGCAGAAGAAGGAGAAGGAGAAGGTGAAGTCTGGAGGGAGAAGCAGAAGAAGTAGAAGAAGGAGAAGGAGAAGGTGATGTCTGGAGGGTGAATCAGAAGAAGCAGAAGAAGGAGAAGGAGAAGGTGAAGTCAGGAGGGTGAAGCAGAAGAAGTAGAAGAAGGAGAAGGAGAAGGTGAAGTCAGGACGGTGAATCAGAAGAAGTAGAAGAAGGAGAAGGAGAAGGTGAAGTCAGGAGGGTGAATCAGAAGAAGCAGAAGAAGGAGAAGGAGAAGGTGAAGTCTGGGGGGTGAATCAGAAGAAGTAGAAGAAGGAGAAGGAGAAGGTGAAGTCAGGAGGGTGAATCAGAAGAAGTAGAAGAAGGAGAAGGAGAAGGTGAAGTATGGCGGGTGAATCAGAAGAAGCAGAAGAAGGAGATGGAGAAGGTGAAGTCAGGAGGGTGAATCAGAAGAAGCAGAAGAAGGAGAAGGAGAAGGTGAAGTCTGGAGGCAGAAGCAGGAGAAGTAGAAGAAGGAGAAGGAGAAGGTGAAGCCTGGAGGGTGAATCAGAAGAAGCAGAAGAAGGAGAAGGAGAAGGTGAATTCAGGAGTGTGAAGCAGAAGAAGTAGAAGAAGGAGAAGGAGAAGGTGACGTCTGGAGGGTGAATCAGAAGAAGTAGAAGAAGGAGAAGGCGAAGGTGAAGTCTGGAGGGTGAATCAGAAGAACCAGAAGAAGGAGAAGGAGAAGGTGAAGTCTGGAGGGTGAATCAGAAGAAGTAAAAGAAGGAGAAGGAGAAGGTGAAGTCTGGAGGGTGAATCAGAAGAAGCAGAAGAAGGAGAAGGAGACGGTGAAGTCTGGAGGGTGAATCAGAGGAAGCAGAAGAAGGAGAAGGAGAAGGTGAAGTCTGGAGGGTGAATCAGAAGAAGTAGAAGAAGGAGAAGGAGAAGGTGAAGTCTGGAGGGTGAATCAAAGGAAGCAGAAGAAGGAGAAGGCGAAGGTGAAGTCTGGAGGGTGATTCAGAAGAAGCAGAAGAAGGAGAAGGAAAAGGTGAAGTCTGGAGGGTGAAGCAGAAGAAGTAGAAGAAGGAGAAGGAGAAGGTGAAGTCTGGAGGGTGAATCAGAGGACACAGAAGAAGGAGAAGGAGAAGGTGAAGTCAGGAGGGTGAAGCAGAAGAAGAAGAAGGAGAAGGAGAAGCTGAAGTCTGGAGGGTGAATCAGAAGAAGCAGAAGAAGGAGAAGGAGAAGGTGAAGTCAGGAGGGTGAAGCAGAAGAAGTAGAAGAAGGAGAAGGAGAAGGCGAAGTCAGGAGGGTGAATCAGAAGAATTAGAAGAAGGAGAAGGAGAAGCTGAAGTCAGGAGGGTGAATCAGAAGAAGCAGAAGAAGGAGAAGGAGAAGGTGAAGTCTGGAGGGTGAATCAGAAGAAGTAGAAGAAGGAGAAGGAGAAGGTGAAGTCAGGAGGGTGAATCAGAAGGAGTAGAAGAAGGAGAAGGAGAAGGTGAAGTCTGGAGGGTGAATCAGAGGAAGCAGAAGAAGGAGAAGGAGAAGGTGAAGTCTGGAGGGTGAATCAGAAGAAGTAGAAGAAGGAGAAGGAGGAGGTGAAGTCTGGAGGGTGAATCAGAAGAAGTAGAAGAAGGAGAAGGAGAAGGTGAAGTCTGGAGGGTGAATCAGAGGAAGCAGAAGAAGGAGTAGGCGAAGGTGAAGTCTGGAGGGTGAATCAGAAGAAGCAGAAGAAGGAGAAGGAGAAGGTGAAGTCTGGAGGGAGAAGCAGAAGAAGTAGAAGAAGGAGAAGGAGAAGGTGATGTCTGGAGGGTGAATCAGAAGAAGCAGAAGAAGGAGAAGGAGAAGGTGAAGTCAGGAGGGTGAAGCAGAAGAAGTAGAAGAAGGAGAAGGAGAAGGTGAAGTCAGGACGGTGAATCAGAAGAAGTAGAAGAAGGAGAAGGAGAAGGTGAAGTCAGGAGGGTGAATCAGAAGAAGCAGAAGAAGGAGAAGGAGAAGGTGAAGTCTGGGGGGTGAATCAGAAGAAGTAGAAGAAGGAGAAGGAGAAGGTGAAGTCAGGAGGGTGAATCAGAAGAAGTAGAAGAAGGAGAAGGAGAAGGTGAAGTATGGCGGGTGAATCAGAAGAAGCAGAAGAAGGAGATGGAGAAGGTGAAGTCAGGAGGGTGAATCAGAAGAAGCAGAAGAAGGAGAAGGAGAAGGTGAAGTCTGGAGGCAGAAGCAGGAGAAGTAGAAGAAGGAGAAGGAGAAGGTGAAGCCTGGAGGGTGAATCAGAAGAAGCAGAAGAAGGAGAAGGAGAAGGTGAATTCAGGAGTGTGAAGCAGAAGAAGTAGAAGAAGGAGAAGGAGAAGGTGACGTCTGGAGGGTGAATCAGAAGAAGTAGAAGAAGGAGAAGGCGAAGGTGAAGTCTGGAGGGTGAATCAGAAGAACCAGAAGAAGGAGAAGGAGAAGGTGAAGTCTGGAGGGTGAATCAGAAGAAGTAAAAGAAGGAGAAGGAGAAGGTGAAGTCTGGAGGGTGAATCAGAAGAAGCAGAAGAAGGAGAAGGAGACGGTGAAGTCTGGAGGGTGAATCAGAGGAAGCAGAAGAAGGAGAAGGAGAAGGTGAAGTCTGGAGGGTGAATCAGAAGAAGTAGAAGAAGGAGAAGGAGAAGGTGAAGTCTGGAGGGTGAATCAAAGGAAGCAGAAGAAGGAGAAGGCGAAGGTGAAGTCTGGAGGGTGATTCAGAAGAAGCAGAAGAAGGAGAAGGAAAAGGTGAAGTCTGGAGGGTGAAGCAGAAGAAGTAGAAGAAGGAGAAGGAGAAGGTGAAGTCTGGAGGGTGAATCAGAGGACACAGAAGAAGGAGAAGGAGAAGGTGAAGTCAGGAGGGTGAAGCAGAAGAAGAAGAAGGAGAAGGAGAAGCTGAAGTCTGGAGGGTGAATCAGAAGAAGCAGAAGAAGGAGAAGGAGAAGGTGAAGTCAGGAGGGTGAAGCAGAAGAAGTAGAAGAAGGACAAGGAGAAGGTGAAGTCAGGAGGGTGAATCAGAAAAAGTAGAAGAAGGAGAAGGAGAAGGTGAAGTCAGGAGGGTGAATCAGAAGATGCAGAAGAAGGAGAAGGAGAAGGTGAAGTCTGGTGGGTGATTCAGAAGAAGTAGAAGAAGGAGAAGGAGAAGGTGAAGTCAGAAGGGTGAAGCAGAAGAAGCAGAAGTTGGAGAAGGAGAAGCTGAAGTCTGGAGGGTGAATCAGAAGAAGCAGAAGAAGGACAAGGAGAAGGTGAAGTCAGGAGGGTGAATCAGAAGAAGTAGAAGAAGGAGAAGGAGAAGATGAAGTCAGGAGGGTGAATCAGAAGAAGCAGAAGAAGGAGAAGGAGAAGGTGAAGTCTGGAGGGTGATTCAGAAGAAGTAGAAGAAGGAGAAGGAGAAGGTGAAGTCAGGAGGGTGAAGCAGAAGAAGCAGAAGAAGGAGAAGGAGAAGCTGAAGTCTGGAGGGTGAATCAGAAGAAGCAGAAGAAGGAGAAGGAGATGGTGAAGTCAGGAGGGTGAAGCAGAAGAAGTAGAAGAAGGAGAAGGTGAAGTCTGGAGGGTGAATCAGAAGAAGCAGAAGAAGGAGAAGGAGAAGGTGAAGTCTGGAGGGTGAATCAGAAGAAGGAGAAGAAGGAGAAGGAGAAGGTGAAGTCTGGAGGGTGAATCAGAAGAAGTAGAAGAAGGAGAAGGAGAAGGTGAAGTCAAGAGGGTGAAGCAGAAGAAGCAGAATTAGGAGATGGAGAAGGTGAAGTCTGGAGGGTGAATCAGAAGATGTAGAAGAAGGAGAAGGCGATGGTGAAGTCAGGAGGGTGAACCAGAAGAAGGAGAAGAAGGAGAAGGAGAAGGTGAAGTCTGGAGGGTGAATCAGAAGAAGCAGAAGAAGGAGAAGGAGAAGGTGAAATCTGGAGGGTGAATCAGAGGAAGCAGAAGAAGGAGAAGGAGAAGGTGAAGCCTGGAGGGTGAATCAGAAGAAGTAGAAGAAGGAGAAGGTGAAGTCTGGAGGGTGAATCAGAAGAAGCAGAAGAAGGAGAAGGAGAAGGTGAAGTCTGGAGGGTGAATCAGAGGAAGCAGAGGAAGGAGAAGGAGAAGGTGAAGTCAGGAGGGTGAAGCAGAAGAAGTAGAAGAAGGAGAAGGAGAAAGTGATGTCAGGAGGGTGAATCAGAAGAAGTAGAAGAAGGAGAAGGCGAAGGTGAAGTCTGGAGGGTGAATCAGAAGAAGCAGAAGATGGAGAAGGAGAAGGTAAAGTCTGGAGAGAGAATCAGAAGAGGTAGAAGAAGGAGAAGGAGAAGGTGAAGTCTGGAGGGTGAATCAGAAGAAGCAGAAGAAGGAGAAGGAGAAGGTGAAGCCTGGAGGGTGAATCAGAGGAAGCAGAAGAAGGAGAAGGAGAAGGTGAAGTCTGGAGGGTGAATCAGAAGAAGTAGAAGAAGGAGAAGGAGAAGGTGAAGTCTGGAGGGTGAATCAGAGGAAGCAGAAGATGGAGAAGGCGAAGGTGAAGTCTGGAGGGTGAATCAGAAGAAGCAGAAGAAGGAGAAGGAAAAGGTGAAGTCTGGAGGGTGAAGCAGAAGAAGTAGAAGAAGGAGAAGGAGAAGATCATGTCTGGAGGGTGAATCAGAGGACACAGAAGAAGGAGAAGGAGATGGTGAAGTCAGGAGGGTGAAGCAGAAGAAGTAGAAGAAGGAGAAGGAGAAGGTAAAGTCAGGAGGGTGAATCAGAAGAAGTAGAAGAAGGAGAAGGAGAAGGTGAAGTCTGGAGGGTGAATCAGAAGAAGCAGAAGAAGGAGAAGGAGAAGGTGAAGTCAGGAGGGTGAGTCAGAAGAAGCACAAGAAGGAGAAGGAGAAGGTGAAGTCTGGAGGGTGAATCAGAGGAAGCAGAAGAAGGAGAAGGAGAAGGTGAAGTCAGGAGGGTGAAGCAGAAGAAGTAGAAGAAGGAGAAGGAGACGGTGAAGTCAGGAGGGTGAAGCAGAAGAAGTAGAAGAAGGAGAGGGAGAAGGTGAAGTCAGGACGGTAAATCAGGAGAAGTAGAACGAGGAGAAGGAGAAGGTGAAGCCTGGAGGGTGAATCAGAAGAAGTCGAAGAAGGAGAAGGAGAAGGTGAAGTCAGGAGGGTGAATCAGAGGAAGCAGAAGAAGGAGAAGGAGAAGGTGAGGTCTGGAGGGTGAATCAGAAGAAGAAGAAGAAGGAGAAGGAGAAGGTGAAGTCTGGAGGGTGAATCAGAAGAAGAAGGAGAAGGAGAAGGTGAAGTCTGGAGGGTGAATCAGAAGAAGCAGAAGAAGGAGAAGGAGAAGGTGAAGTCTGGAGGGTCAATCAGAAGAAGCAGAAGAAGGAGAAGGAGAAGGTGAAGTCTGGAGGGTGAATCAGAAGAAGCAGAAGAAGGAGAAGGAGAAGGTGAAGTCTGGAGTGTGAATCAGAAGAAGGAGAAGGAGAAGGTGAAGTCTGGAGGGTGAATCAGAAGAAGCAGAAGAAGGAGAAGGAGAAGGTGAAGTCAGGAGGGTGTATCAGAAGAAGTAGAAGAAGGAGAAGGAGTAGGTGAAGTCAGGAGGGTGAATCAGAGGAAGTAGAAGAAGGAGAAGGAGAAGGTGAAGTCCGGAGGGTGAATCAGAAGAAGGAGAAGAAGGAGAAGGAGAAGGTGAAGTCTGGAGGGTGAATCAGAAGAAGTAGAAGAAGGAGAAGGCGAAGGTGAAGTCAGGAGGGTGAAGCAGAAGAAGCAGAAGAAGCAGAAGGAGAAGGTGAAGTCAGGAGGGTGAATCAGAAGAAGCAGAAGAAGGAGAAGGAGAAGGTGATGTCTGGAGGGTGAATCAGAAGACGTAGAAGAAGGAGAAGGAGAATGTGAAGTCTGGAGGGTGAATCAGAAGAAGCAGAAGAAGGAGAAGGAAAGGTGAAGTCTGGAGGGTGAATCAGAAGAAGCAGAAGAAGGAGAAGGAGAAGGTGAAGTCAGGAGGGTGAATCAGAAGAAGCAGAAGAAGGAGAAGGAGAAGGTGAAGTCTGGAGGGTGAATCAGAAGAAGTAGAACAAGGAGAAGGAGAAGGTGAAGTCTGGAGGGTGAATCAGAAGAAGCAGAAGAAGGAGAAGGAGAAGGTGAAGTCTGGAGGGTGAATCAGAGGAAGCAGAAGAAGGAGAAGGAGAAGGTGAAGTCTGGAGGGTGAATCAGAAGAAGTAGAAGAAGGAGAAGGAGAAGGTGAAGTCTGGAGGGTG
The DNA here is from genome assembly GCF_052327205.1 of Somniosus microcephalus. Classification (NCBI taxonomy): domain Eukaryota; kingdom Metazoa; phylum Chordata; class Chondrichthyes; order Squaliformes; family Somniosidae; genus Somniosus; species Somniosus microcephalus. The sequence continues at coordinate 616,160 of NW_028225294.1, forward strand.
AATCAGAGGAAGCAGAAGAAGGAGAAGGCGAAGGTGTAATCTAGAGGGTGAATCAGAAGAAGCAGAAGAAGGAGAAGGTAAAGGTGAAGTCTGGAGGTTGAAGCAGAAGACGTAGAAGAAGGAGAAGGAGAAGGTGAAGTCTGGAGGGTGAATCAGAGGACACAGAAGAAGGAGAAGGAGAAGGTGAAGTCTGGAGGGTGAAGCAGAAGAAGCAGAAGAAGGAGAAGGAGAAGGTGAAGTCAGGAGGGTGAAGCAGAAGAAGTAGAAGAAGGAGAAGGAGAAGGTGAAGTCAGGAGGGTGAATCAGAAGAAGTAGAAGAAGGAGAAGGAGAAGGTGAAGTCAGGAGGGTGAATCAGAAGAAGCAGAAGAAGGAGAAGGAGAAGGTGAAGTCTGGAGGGTGAATCAGAAGAAGTAGAAGAAGGAGAAGGAGAAGGTGAAGTCTGGAGGGTGAATCAGACGAAGTAGAAGAAGGAGATGGAGAAGGTGAAGTCTGGAGGGTGAATCAGAAGAAGCAGAAGAAGGAGAAGGCGAAGGTGAAGTCTGGAGAGTGAATCAGAAGAAGCAGAAGAAGGAGAAGGAGAAGGTGAAGTCAGGAGGGTGAAGCAGAAGAAGTAGAAGAAGGAGAAGGAGAAGATGAAGTCTGTAGGGTGAATCAGAGGAAGCAGAAGAAGGAGAAGGAGAAGGTGAAGTCAGGAGGGTGAATCAGAAGAAGCAGAAGAAGGAGAAGGAGAAGGTGAAGTCAGGAGGGTGAATCAGAGGAAGCAGAAGATGGAGAAGGCGAATGTGAAGTCTGGAGGGTGAATCAGAAGAAGCAGAAGAAGGAGAAGGAGAAGGTGAAGTCAGGAGGGTGAATCAGAGGAAGCAGAAGATGGAGAAGGCGAATGTGAAGTCTGGAGGGTGAATCAGAAGAAGCAGAAGAAGGAGAAGGAAAAGGTGAAGTCTAGAGTGTGAAGCAGAAGAAGTAGAAGAAGGAGAAGGAGAAGATGAAGTCTGGAGGGTGAATCAGAGGACACAGAAGAAGGAGAAGAAGAAGGTGAAGTAAGGAGGGTGAAGCAGAAGAAATAGAAGAAGGAGAAGGAGAAGGTGAAGTCAGGAGGGTGAATCAGAAGAAGTAGAAGAAGGAGAAGGAGAAGGTGAAGTATGGAGGGTGAATCAGAAGAAGCAGAAGAAGGAGAAGGAGAAGGTGAAGTCAGGAGGGTGAATCAGAAGAAGCAGAAGAAGGAGAAGGAGCAGGTGAAGTCTGGAGGGAGAAGCAGAAGAAGTAGAAGAAGGAGAAGGAGAAGATGAAGTCTGGAGGGTGAAGCAGAAGAAGTAGAAGAAGGAGAAGGAGAAGGTGAAGTCTGGAGGGTGAATCAGAAGAAGTAGAAGAAGGAGAAGGAGAAGATGAAGTCTGGAGGGTGAAGCAGAAGAAGTAGAAGAAGGAGAAGGAGAAGGTGAAGTCTGGAGGGTGAATCAGAGGAAGCAGAAGAAGGAGAAGGAGAAGGTGAAGTCAGGAGGGTGAAGCAGAAGAAGTAGAAGAAGGAGAAGGAGAAGGTGAAGTCAGGAGGGTGAATCAGAAGAAGTAGGAGAGGGAGAAGGTGAAGTCTGGAGGGTGAATCAGAAGAAGTAGAAGAAGGAGAAGGAGAAGGTGAAGTCAGGAGGGTGAATCAGAGGAAGCAGCAGAAGGAGAAGGAAAAGGTGAAGTCTGGAGGATGAATCAGAAGAAGTAGAAGAAGGAGAAGGAGAAGGTGAAGTCTGGAGGGTGAATCAGAAGAAGTAGAAGAAGGAGAAGGAGAAGGTGAAGTCTGGAGGGTGAATCAGAAGAAGCAGAAGAAGGAGAAGGAGATGGTGAAGTCTGGAGTGTGAATCAGAAGAAGAAGAAGAAGGAGAAGGAGAAGGTGAAGTCTGGAGGGTGAAGCAGAAGAAGCAGAAGAAGGAGAAGGAGAAGGTGAAGTCTGGAGGGTGAATCAGAAGAAGCAGAAGAAGGAGAAGGAGAAGGTGAAGTCTGGAGGGTGAATCAGAAGAAGCAGAAGAAGGAGAAGGAGAAGGTGAAGTCAGGAGGGTGAATCAGAAGAAGCAGAAGAAGGAGAAGGAGAAGGTGAAGCCTGGAGGGTGATTCAGAAGAAGTAGAAGATGGAGAAGGAGAAGGTGAAGTCTGGAGGGTGAATCAGAAGAAGTAGAAGAAGGAGATGGAGAAGGTGAAGTCTGGAGGGTGAATCAGAAGAAGCAGAAGAAGGAGAAGGAGAAGGTGAAGTCTGGAGGGTGAATCAGAGGAAGCAGAAGATGGAGAAGGAGAAGGTGAAGTCAGGAGGGTGAAGCAGAAGAAGTAGAAGAAGGAGAAGGAGAAGGTGAAGTCAGGAGGGTGAATCAGAAGAAGTAGAAGAAGGAGAAGGCGAAGTTGAAGTCTGGAGGGTGAATCAGAAGAAGCAGAAGATGGAGAAGGAGAAGGTAAAGTCTGGAGGGTGAATCAGAAGAGGTAGAAGAAGGAGAAGGAGAAGGTGAAGTCTGGAGGGTGAATCAGAAGAAGCAGAAAAAGGAGAAGGAGAAGGTGAAGTCTGGAGGGTGAATCAGAGGAAGCAGAAGAAGGAGAAGGAGAAGTTGAAGTCTGGAGGGTGAATCAGAAGAAGTATAAGAAGGAGAAGGAGAAGGTGAAGTCTGGAGGGTGAATCAGAGGAAGCAGAAGATGGAGAAGGCGAATGTGAGGTCTGGAGGGTGAATCAGAAGAAGGAGAAGAAGGAGAAGGAAAAGGTGAAGTCTAGAGTGTGAAGCAGAAGAAGTAGAAGAAGGAGAAGGACAAGATGAAGTCTGGAGGGTGAATCAGAGGACACAGAAGAAGGAGAAGGAGAAGGTGAAGTCAGGAGGGTGAAGCAGGAGAAGTAAAAGAAGGAGAAGGAGAAGGTAAAGTCAGGAGGTTGAATCAGAAGAAGTAGAAGAAGGAGAAGGAGAAGGTGAAGTCTGGAGGGTGAATCAGAAGAAGCAGAATAAGGAGAAGGAGAAGGTGAAGTCAGGAGGGTGAGTCAGAAGAAGCACAAGAAGGAGAAGGAGAAGGTGAAGTCTGGAGGGTGAATCAGAGGAAGCAGAAGAAGGAGAAGGAGAAGGTGAAGTCAGGAGGGTGAAGCAGAAGAAGTAGAAGAAGGAGAAGGAGAAGGTGAAGTCTGGAGGGTGAAGCAGAAGAAGTAGACGAAGGAGATGGAGAAGGTGAAGTCTGGAGGGTGAATCAGAGGAAGCAGAAGAAGGAGAAGGAGAAGGTGAAGTCAGGAGGGTGAAGCAGAAGAAGTAGAAGGAGAAGGAGAAGGTGAAGTCAGGAGGGTGAATCAGAAGAAGTAGAAGAAGGAGAAGGATAAGGTGAAGTCTGGAGGTTGAATCAGAAGAAGTAGAAGAAGGAGAAGGAGAAGGTGAAGTCAGGAGGGTGAATCAGAGGAAGCAGAAGAAGGAGAAGGAGAAGGTGAAGTCTGGAGGGTGAATCAGAAGAAGTAGAAGAAGGAGAAGGAGAAGGTGAAGTCTGGAGGGTGAATCAGAAGAAGTAGAAGAAGGAGAAGGAGAAGGTGAAGTCTGGAGGGTGAATCAGAAGAAGCAGAAGAAGGAGAAGGAGATGGTGAAGTCTGGAGGGTGAATCGGAAGAAGCAGAAGAAGGAGAAGGAGAAGGTGAAGTCTGGAGGGTGAATCAGAAGAAGCAGAAGAAGGAGAAGGAGAAGGTGAAGTCTGGAGGGTGAATCAGAAGAAGCAGAAGAAGGAGAAGGAGAAGGTGAAGTCTGGGGTGTGAATCAGAAGAAGGAGAAGGAGAAGGTGAAGTCTGGAGGGTGAATCAGAAGAAGCAGAAGAAGGAGCAGGAGAAGGTGAAGTCAGGAGGCTGAATCAGAAGAAGTAGCAGAAGGAGAAGGAGAAGTTGAAGTCAGGAGGGTGAATCAGAGGAAGCAGAAGAAGGAGAAGGAGAAGGTGAAGTCTGGAGGGTGAATCAGAAGAAGGAGAAGGAGAAGGTGAAGTCTGGAGGGTGAAGCAGAAGAAGCAGAAGAAGCAGAAGGAGAAGGTGAAGTCAGGAGGGTGAATCAGAAGAAGCAGAACAAGGAGAAGGAGAAGATGATGTCTGGAGGGTGAATCAGAAGACGTAGAAGAAGGGGAAGGATAAGGTGAAGTCAGGAGGGTGAATCAGAAGAAGCAGAAGAAGGAGAAGGAGAAGGTGAAGTCTGGAGGGTGAATCAGAAGAAGTAGAAGAAGGAGAAGGAGAAGGTAAAGTCTGGAGGGAGAAGCAGAAGAAGTAGAAGAAGGAGAAGGCGAAGGTGAAGTCAGGAGGGTGAATCAGAAGAAGTAGAAGAAGGAGAAGGAGACGTTGAAATCTGGAGGGTGAATCAGAAGATGCATAAGAAGGAGAAGGAGAAGGTGAAGTCTGGAGGGAGAAGCAGAAGAAGTAGTAGAAGGAGAAGGAGAAGGTGAAGTCTGGAGGGTGTATCAGAAGACGCAGAATAAGGAGAAGGAGAAGGTGAAGTCAGGAGGGTGAAGCAAAAGAAGTAGAAGAAGGAGAAGGGGAAGGTGAAGTCAGGAGGGTGAATCAGAAGAAGTAGAAGAAGAAGAAGGAGAAGGTGAAGTCTGGAGGATGAATCAGAAGAAGCAGAAGAAGGAGAAGGAGAAGGTGAAGTCTGGAGGGTGAATCAGAAGAAGTAGAAGAAGGGGAAGGAGAAGTTGAAGTCTGGAGGGTGAATCAGAGGAAGCAGAAGAAGGAGAAGGCGAAGGTGAAGTCTGGAGGGTGAATCAGAAGAAGCAGAAGGAGAAGGTGAAGTCTGGAGGGTGAAGCAGAAGAAGTAGAAGAAGGAGAAGGAGAAGGTGAAGTCAGGAGGGTGAATCAGAAGAAGTAGAAGAAGGAGAAGGAGAAGGTGAAGTATGGAGGGTGAATCAGAAGAAGCAGAAGAAGGAGAAGGAGAAGGTTGATGCGCTATCAATTACTTATAAAAGACTGAGAGTTAGAAGAGTAACTAAAGGCTTTTATTAACAACAGAATGGAGGTCTGCCTCGAGTGGTCGACCGGTCCAGGATACCAAGGGCTGGGGAGCAGTCAACTTTATACTAGGACCTGTGGGAGGAGTCAGCCGAGGCATATCCAGGCATGTACACAGTGGAATACAAACAGGACAAACAGGAATACAAACAGTGGTTTACCACATTCACCCCTTGTTTAAAATTGAGTCCGGCGGGGTGAAGTGTATTAAAAGTTAGTGTATTGGAGTCTCTCCGGAGGTCTTGTCTGCCGCTGTGATCAGCGTGGCGACGGCAGGGGTAGTGAAGCTTCCGGCGTCGAGTCCAGCGTAGGCTGTGGCACAGGCGTGTCGTCCTCGTAGATGTCGAGCGGGTCGCGGGGCCCAGGCCTGCCGTCTGCTGGGGCTGTATATCGGATCGTGGGGGGGTGTGGTAGTGGGTAGTGGGTTACTGTGGTCCCCGAGGGTGCAAGGTCTCTTATGGAGACTGTGTCCTCCCGCCCGTCCGGGTATGCGATGTAAGCATACTGGGGGTTGGCGTGGAGGAGGTCGACCCTCTCGACCAGGGGGTCCGTTTTATGGGTCCTCACGTGTCTTCTCAGTAGGACCGGCCCTGGGGACGTCAGCCATGGTGGTAGCGATGTCCCTGATGTGGACTTCCTTGGGAAGACAAACATTTTCTCATGAGGGGTGGCGTTAGTGGCAGTGCAGAGCAGTGACCGAATAGAGTGGAGCGCATCGGGGAGCACATTCTGCCAGCGGGAGGTTGGAAGGCCCCTAGACTTTAAGGCTAGCAGGACGGTCTTCCAAACTGTCGCATTTTCTCTTTCCACCTGTCCGTTCCCCCGGGGGTTGTAACTGGTGGTCCTGCTTGTGGCAATACCCCTAGTTAGCAGGTACTGACGGAGTTCGTCGCTCATAAACGATGAGCCCCGGTCGCTATGGATATAGCTGGGGAAGCCGAACAGGGTGAAGAGGTTGTTCAGACATTTAATGACCGTGGCACTGGTCATGTCCGGGCAGGGGAAGGCGAACGGGAAACGGGAGTACTCATCAGTAATATTGAGGAAGTACACATTGCGGTCGGAGGAGGGGAGAGGCCCTTTAAAATCAACGCTCAGGTGCTCGAAGGGGCGAGTGGCTTTTATCAGGTGGGCCCTGTCTGGTCTATAAAAGTGTGGTTTGCACTCAGCGCAGACTTGGCAGTTCCTGGTCATGGTCCTGACCTCCTCAATAGAGTAAGGCAGGTTGCGGGCCTTGATGAGGTGGAAGAACCTGGTGACCCCCGGGTGGCAGAGGTCATTGTGGAGGACCCGTAGTCTATCAATCTGCGCGCTGGCGCAGGTGCCACGCGATAGCGCATCCGGGGGTTCATTTAGCTTCCCGGGCCGGTACAAGTTCTCGTAGTTGTAGGTGGAAAGTTCGATTCTCCACCTCAAGATCTTGTCATTTTTGATTTTGCCCCTCTGCTTGTTGTTAAACATAAAAGCAACTGAACGCTGGTCAGTGAGCAGGGTAAATCATTTTCCGGCCAGGTAGTGCCTCCAATGACGCACAGCTTCCACAATCGCCTGGGCCTCCTTCTCAACAGCGGAGTGTCTGGTCTCCGGGCCTTGGAGGGTTCGTGAAAAGAAGGCCACGGGTCTCCCCGCCTGATTGAGGGTAGCGGCCAGGGCAAAGTCGGACGCGTCGCTTTCCACCTGGAAGGGGATGGATTCGTCCACTGCGTGCATGGTGGCTTTGGCAATGTCCTCCTTGATACGGTGGAAGGCTAAGCGGGCCTCTGCCGTCAAGGGAAAAGAGGTGGACTTGATCAGCGGATGGGCCTTGTCCGCATAGTAGGGGACCCACTGGGCGTAATAGGAGAAAAACCCTAGGCACCTCTTCAGGGCCTTGAGGCAGTGGGGCAGTGGAAGTTCCATAAGGGGACGCATCCGGTCGGGGTCGGGGCCGATGACTCCGTGTTCCACAACACAGCCAAGGATGGCGAGGCGGTTTGTGCGGAATATGCACTTCTCCTTGTTAAAGGTCAGGTTTAGGAGTTGGGCGGTGCGGAGGAATTTTTCGAGGTTTGCGTCATGGTCCTGCAAGTCATGGCCGCAGATGGTCACATTGTCCAGATATGGGAAAGTGGTCAGCAACGCATTTTGATCTACCATCCGGTCCATCTCCCTTTGGAAGATGGAGACCCCGTTGGTGACGCCAAAGGGAACCCTAAGGAAGTGATAGAGGCGGCCGTTTGCCTCAAAGGCAGTGTACTGGCGGTCCTCAGGGCGAATGGGGAGCTGGTGGTACGCTGATTTCAGGTCAATGGTCGAGAAGACGCGGTACTGCGCGATCTGGTTGACCATATCAGCTATACGGGGGAGTGGGTAGGCGTCCAGCAGGGTGTAGCGATTTATTGTCTGGCTGTAGTCGATGACGAGGCTGCTTCTCGCTGGTCTTAACGACCACAACCTGCGCTCGCCAGGGGCTGGTGCTGCCCTCAATAATCCCTTCTTTCAGGAGCCGCTCCACTTCGGTTTTAATGAAAACCCTGTCCCCGGCACGGTATCGCCTGCTCTTTGTGGCGATGGGCTTACAGTCGGGGGTGAGGTTAGCAAACAGTGGTGGGGGGGTGACTCTGAGTGTGGAGAGGTTGCACCTGGTGCGCGGCGGGCAATTTGGAAGCTGCTGGCTGCAGACTGTGAGTGGGGGTAGGGGTCCACCGTACGCCATCGTAACACTTTTAAGGTGGCACTGAAAATCTAACCCCAGCAGGACGGCAGCGCAGAGGTCAGGCAGGACCAGAAGTTTAAAATAATCGTACACGGTCCCGTCTACTACGAGTGTCACCACGCAGTAGCCGCCGATGTCCGCCGACTGGGACTCGGAGGCCATAGAAATCCGCTGTTGCGCAGGCAGGACTGGGAGAGAGCAACGCCGCACCGTGTCGGGGTGGATGAAGCTCTCCGTGCTCCCAGAGTCAAAAAGGCAGATTGTACCGTGACCATTTACCTTAATGTCCATTGTGGAACTGGCCAGTTGGTGCGGTCTCGCTTGGTCCAGTGTAACGGATGCCAGTGTAGGGGTCGGTGTGTCGCTGCGGGTATCAGATGAGGCGGTGTCGGGGGCCTGCTGCGTCCCGGCTGTCGTCCAAGATGGCGGCGTCCATGATCCCCATGTGGCTGGAGGCGTCCAAAATGGCTGCAGTACCGGTGATTCGCACAAGGCCGGGGAGGTCCAAAATGGCGGCCCACATGGCCCACACGTGGCGCTGCTGGGGTTCGGGGTGGCTTTGGCCCTGCAGACGCTAGCGCAGTATCCCTTCTTCCCGCAGCCCGAGCAGATCGCGTTTTTCGCCGGGCAGCGCGCTCTGGGGTGTTTTGCCTGGCCACAGAAGTAGCATTTCTGGCCTTGGGGCACTGCTGTCTGGCCTTGGGACACTGCTGCGGTAGTTGGGCCGTTGTTGGGGTGTGGCTGGGGTGGCACGGCGCTATGAGGCGGTCCTACCGTGTCCCAGGCTGTCATTCCCCGCGGCGTCCACGGTGCAGAGGAGTAGGCATCCATGCCCTGGTAGGCTGCATCCAACGATAGTGCGATTTCAGAGGCCTTGTTGAGGTCGAGGTTACTCTGCTCCAACAGTCGCTGTCGTGTGTAATTGGATCTGTGGCCCGCTACAAAAGCGTCCCGGATAAGTTCCTCTGTGTACACGGCGGCCTTTACATCCTTACAACCACAGGCCCGGCCAAGCACAGACAGTGCCTGAAGGTATTCCACGGTCGATTCCCCAGGTTGTTGTTTACGACTCCCCAGGAGGTGCCTGGCGTACATTTCGTTCACTGGGCGCGTGTACTGGTCCTTGAGGAGCTTGATAGCATCTGCGTACGAGGTCGCATCTTGGATGACCGAGTACACTCGGTGGTTCACTTTGGAGCTCAGGACATCCAGTTTGTCCTCGTCCGATTTGATTGCTTCGGAGGCGGTCAGGAATTTTTCGAAACACTTAAGCCAGTGAGTAAACTTGGTGGATGAGTCCGCCTCCCGATGATCTAAGTCCAGGCATGCTGGTGTGAGGATCTTCTCCATTATAAAAATGTTGTTAATAAAATTGATGCGCTATCAATTACTCATAAAAGACTGAGAGTTAGAAGAGTAACTAAAGGCTTTTATTAACAACAGAATGGAGGTCTGCCTCGAGAGGTCGACCGGTCCAGGATACCAAGGGCTGGGGAGCAGTCACCTTTATACCAGGACCTGTGGGAGGAGTCAGCCGAGGCATGTCCAGGCATGTACACAGTGGAATACAAACAGGACAAACAGGAATACAAACAGTGGTTTACCACAAAGGTGAAGTCAGGAGGGTGAATCAGAAGAAGTAGAAGAAGGAGAAGGAGAAGGTGAAGTCTGGAGGGTGAATCAGAAGGATTAGAAGAAGGAGAAGGAGAAGGTGAAGTCTGGAGGGTGAATCAGAAGAAGCAGAAGAAGGAGAAGGAGAAGGTGAAGTCTGGAGGGTGAATCAGAGGAAGCAGAAGAAGGAGAAGGAGATGGTGAAGTCAGGAGGGTGAAGCAGAAGAAGTAGAAGAAGGAAAAGGAGAAGGTGAACTCAGGAGGTTGAATCAGAAGAAGTAGAAGAAGGAGAAGGCGAAGGTGAAGTCTGGAGGGTGAATCAGAAGAAGCAGAAGAAGGAGCAGGAGAAGGTGAAGTCTGGAGGGTGAATCAGAAGAAGTAGAAGAAGGAGAAAGAGAAGGTGAAGTCTGGAGGGTGAATCAGAAGAAGCAGAAGAATGAGAAGAAGAAGGTGAAGTCTGGAGGGTGAATCAGAGGAAGCAGAAGAAGGAGAAGGAGAAGGTGAAGTCTGGAGGGTGAATCAGAAGAAGTAGAAGAAGGAGAAGGAGAAGGTGAAGTCTGGAGGGAGAATCAGAGGAAGCAGAAGAAGGAGATGGCGGAGGTGAAGTCTGGAGGGTGAATCGAAGAAGCAGAAGAAGGAGAAGGAGAAGGTGAAGTCTGGAGGGTGAAGCAGAAGAAGTAGAAGAAGGAGAAGGAGAAGGTGAAGTCTGGAGGGTGAATCAGAGGAAGCAGAAGAAGGAGAAGGAGAAGGTGAAGTCAGGAGGGGAAGCTGAAGAAGTAGAAGAAGGAGAAGGTGAAGTCAGGAGGGTGAATCAGAAGAAGCAGAAGAAGGAGAAGGAGAAGGTGAAGTCTGGAGGGTGAATCAGAAGAAGTACAAGAAGGAGAAGGAGAAGGTGAAGTCTGGAGGGTGTAGCAGAAGAGGCAGAAGAAGGAGAAGGAGAAGGTGAAGTCAGGAGGGTGAATCAGAAGAGGCAGAAGAAGGAGAAGGAGAAGGTGAAGTCTGGAGGATGAATCAGAAGAAGTAGAAGAAGGAGAAGGAGATGGTGAAGTCTGGAGGGTGAAGCAGAAGAAGTAGAAGAAGGAGAAAGAGAAGGTGAAGTCAGGAGGGTGAATCAGAAGAAGTAGAAGGAGAAGGAGAAGGTGAAGTCAGGAGGGTGAATCAGAAGAAGCAGAAAAAGGAGAAGGAGAACTTGAAGTCTGGAGGGTGAATCAGAAGAAGTAGAGGAAGGAGAAGGAGATGGTGAAGTCTGGAGGGTGAAGCAGAAGAAGCAGAAGAAGGAGAAGGAGAGGGTGAAGTCAGGAGGGTGAATCAGAAGATGCAGAAGAAGGAGAAGGAGAGGGTGAAGTCTGGAGGGTGAATCAGAAGAAGTAGAAGAAGGAGAAGGAGAAGGTGAAGTCTGGAGGGTGAATCAGAGGAAACAGAAGAAGGAGCAGGTGAAGGTGAAGTCTGGAGGGTGAATCAGAAGAAGCAGAAGAAGGAGAAGGAGAAGGTGAAGTCTGGAGGGTGAAGCAGAAGAAGTAGAAGAAGGAGAAGGAGAAGGTGAAGTCTGGAGGGTGAATCAGAGGAAGCAGAAGAAGGAGAAGGAGAAGGTGAAGTCAGGAGGGTGAAGCAGAAGAAGTAGAAGAAGGAGAAGGAGAAGGTGAAGTCAAGAGGTTGAATCAGAAGAAGCAGAAGAAGGAGAAGGAGAAGGTGAAGTCTGGAGGGTGACGCAGAAGAAGTAGAAGAAGGAGAAGGAGAAGGTGAAGTCAGGAGGGTGAATCAGAAGAAGCAGAAGAAGGAGAAGGAGAAGGTGAAGTCTGGAGGGTGAATCAGAAGAAGTAGAAGAAGGAGAAGGGGAAGGTGAAGTCTGGAGGGTGAATCAGAGGAAGCAGAAGAAGGAGAAGGCGATGGTGAAGTCTGGAGGGTGAATCAGAAGAAGTAGAAGAAGGAGAAGGAGAAGGTGAAGTCAGGAGGGTGAATCAGAAGAATTAGAAAAAGGAGAAGGAGAAGGTGAAGTCTGGAGGGTGAATCAGAAGAAGCAGAAGAAGGATAAGGAGAAGGTGAAGTCAGGAGGGTGAATCAGAAGAAGCAGATGAAGGAGAAGGAGAAGGTGAAGTCTGGAGGTTGAATCTGAGGAAGCAGAAGAAGGAGAAGGCGAAGGTGAAGTCTGGAGGGTGAATCAGAAGAAGCAGAAGAAGGAGAAGGTGAAGTCTGGAGGGTGAAGCAGAAGAAGTAGAAGAAGGAGAAGGAGAAGGTGAAGTATGGAGGGTGAATCAGAGGAAGTAGAAGAATGAGAAGGAGAAGGTGAAGTCTGGAGGGAGAAGCAGAAGAAGTAGAAGAAGGAGAAGGAGAAGGTGAAGTCTGGAGGGTGTATCAGAAGACGCAGAATAAGGAGAAGGAGAAGGTGAAGTCAGGAGGGTGAAGCAGAAGAAGTAGAAGAAGGAGAAGGAGAAGGTGAAGTCAGGAGGGTGAATCAGAAGAAGTAGAAGAAGAAGAAGGAGAAGGTGAAGTCAGGAGGGTGAATCAGAAGAAGCAGAAGAAGGAGAAGGAGAAGGTGAAGTCTGGAGGGAGAAGCAGAAGAAGTAGAAGAAGGAGAAGGAGAAGGTGAAGTCTGGAGGGTGAATCAGAAGAAGCAGAAGAAGGAGAAGGAGAAGGTGAAGTCAGGAGGGTGAAGCAGAAGAAGTAGAAGAAGGAGAAGGAGAAGGTGAAGTCAGGAGGGTGAATCAGAAGAAGTAGAAGAAGGAGAAGGAGAAGGTGAAGTCAGGAGGGTGAATCAGAAGAAGCAGAAGAAGGAGAAGGAGAAGGTGAAGTCTGGAGGGTGAATCAGAAGAAGTAGAAGAAGGAGAAGGAGAAGGTGAAGTCAGGAGGGTGAATCAGAAGAAGTAGAAGAAGGAGAAGGAGAAGGTGAAGTCTGGAGGGAGAAGCAGAAGAAGTAGAAGAAGGAGAAGGAGAAGGTGAAGTCTGGAGGGTGAATCAGAAGAAGTAGAAGAAGGAGAAGGAGAAGGTGAAGTCAGGAGGGTGAATCAGAAGAAGTAGAAGAAGGAGAAGGAGACGGTGAAGTCAGGAGGGTGAATCAGAAGAAGCAGAAGAAGGAGAAGTTGAAGTCTGGAGGGTGAATCAGAAGAAGTAGAAGAAGGGGAAGGTGAAGTCTGGAGGGTGAATCAGAAGAAGCAAAAGAAGGAGAAGGAGAAGGTGAAGTTTGGAGGTGAATCAGAAGAAGTAGAAGAAGGAGAAGGAGAAGGTGAAGTCTGGAGGATGAATCAGAAGAAGCAGAAGAAGGAGAAGGAGAAGGTGAAGTCAGGAGGGTGAAGCAAAAGAAGTAGAAGAAGGAGAAGGGGAAGGTGAAGTCAGGAGGGTGAATCAGAAGAAGTAGAAGAAGGAGAAGGAGAAGGTGAAGTCAGGAGGGTGAATCAAAAGAAGCAGAAGAAGGAGAAGGAGAAGGTGAAGTCTGGAGGGTGAATCAGAAGAAGTAGAAGAAGGAGAAGGAGAAGGTGAAGTCTGGAGGGTGAATCAGAGGAAGCAGAAGAAGGAGAAGGCGAAGGTGAAGTCTGGAGGGTGAATCAGAAGAAGCAGAAGAAGGAGAAGGAGGAGGTGAAGTCTGGAGGGTGAATCAGAAGAAGCAGAAGAAGGAGAAGGAGAAGGTGAAGTCTGGAGGGTGAATCAGAGGAAGCAGAAGAAGGAGAAGGAGATGGTGAAGTCAGGAGGGTGAAGCAGAAGAAGTAGAAGAAGGAAAAGGAGAAGGTGAACTCAGGTGGGTGAATCAGAAGAAGTAGAAGAAGGAGAAGGCGAAGGTGAAGTCTGGAGGGTGAATCAGAAGAAGCAGAAGAAGGGGCAGGAGAAGGTGAAGTCTGGAGGGTGAATCAGAAGAAGTAGAAGAAGGAGAAAGAGAAGGTGAAGTCTGGAGGGTGAATCAGAAGAAGCAGAAGAATGAGAAGAAGAAGGTGATGTCTGGAGGGTGAATCAGAGGAAGCAGAAGAAGGAGAAGGAGAAGGTGAAGTCTGGAGGGTGAAGCAGAAGAAGTAGAAGAAGGAGAAGGAGAAGGTGAAGTCTGGAGGGTGAATCAGAGGAAGCAGAAGAAGGAGAAGGAGAAGGTGAAGTCAGGAGGGGGAAGCTGAAGAAGTAGAAGAAGGAGAAGGAGAAGGTGAAATCTGGAGGGTGAATCAGAAGAAGTAGAAGAAGGAGAAGGAGATGGTGAAGTCTGGAGGGTGAATCAGAAGAAGCAGAAAAAGGAGAAGGAGAAGTTGAAGTCTGGAGGCTGAATCAGAAGAAGTAGAAGAAGGAGAAGGAGATGGTGAAGTCTGGAGGGTGAAGCAGAAGAAGCAGAAGAAGGAGAAGGAGAAGGTGAAGTCAGGAGGGTGAATCAGAAGACGCAGAAGAAGGAGAAGGAGAGGGTGAAGTCTGGAGGGTGAATCAGAAGAAGTAGAAGAAGGAGAAGGAGAAGGTGAAGTCTGGAGGGTGAATCAGAGGAAACAGAAGAAGGAGCAGGTGAAGGTGAAGTCTGGAGGGTGAATCAGAAGAAGCAGAAGAAGGAGAAGGAGAAGGTGAAGTCTGGAGGGTGAAGCAGAAGAAGTAGAAGAAGGAGAAGGAGAAGCTGAAGTCTGGAGGGTGAATCAGAGGAAGTAGAAGAAGGAGAAGAGTTAGGTGAAGTCAGGAGGGTGAAGCAGAAGAAGTAGAAGAAGGAGAAGGAGAAGGTGAAGTCAAGAGGGTGAATCAGAAGAAGTAGAAGAAGAAGGAGAAGGTGAAGTCTGGAGGGTGAATCAGAAGAAGCAGGAGAAGGAGAAGGTGAAGTCAGGATGGTGAATCAGAAGAAGCAGAAGAAGGAGAAGGAGAAGGTGAAGCCTGGAGGGTGAATCAGAAGAAGCAGATGAAGGAGAAGGAGAAGGTGAAGTCTGGAGGTTGAATCTGAGGAAGCAGAAGAAGGAGAAGGCGAAGGTGAAGTCTGGAGGGTGAATCAGAAGAAGCAGAAGAAGGAGAAGGTGAAGTCTGGAGGGTGAAGCAGAAGAAGTAGAAGAAGGAGAAGGAGAAGGTGAAGTATGGAGGGTGAATCAGAGGAAGCAGAAGAAGGAGAAGGAGAAGGTGAAGTCTGGAGGGAGAAGCAGAAGAAGTAGAAGAATGAGAAGGAGAAGGTGAAGTCTGGAGGGAGAAGCAGAAGAAGTAGAAGAAGGAGAAGGAGAAGGTGAAGTCTGGAGGGTGTATCAGAAGACGCAGAATAAGGAGAAGGAGAAGGTGAAGTCAGGAGGGTGAAGCAGAAGAAGTAGAAGAAGGAGAAGGAGAAGGTGAAGTCAGGAGGGTGAATCAGAAGAAGTAGAAGAAGAAGAAGGAGAAGGTGAAGTCAGGAGGGTGAATCAGAAGAAGCAGAAGAAGGAGAAGGAGAAGGTGAAGTCTGGAGGGAGAAGCAGAAGAAGTAGAAGAAGGAGAAGGAGAAGGTGAAGTCTGGAGGGTGAATCAGAAGAAGCAGAAGAAGGAGAAGGAGAAGGTGAAGTCAGGAGGGTGAAGCAGAAGAAGTAGAAGAAGGAGAAGGAGAAGGTGAAGTCAGGAGGGTGAATCAGAAGAAGTAGAAGAAGGAGAAGGAGAAGGTGAAGTCAGGAGGGTGAATCAGAAGAAGCAGAAGAAGGAGAAGGAGAAGGTGAAGTCTGGAGGGTGAATCAGAAGAAGTAGAAGAAGGAGAAGGAGAAGGTGAAGTCAGGAGGGTGAATCAGAAGAAGTAGAAGAAGGAGAAGGAGAAGGTGAAGTCTGGAGGGAGAAGCAGAAGAAGTAGAAGAAGGAGAAGGAGAAGGTGAAGTCTGGAGGGTGAATCAGAAGAAGTAGAAGAAGGAGAAGGAGAAGGTGAAGTCAGGAGGGTGAATCAGAAGAAGTAGAAGAAGGAGAAGGAGAAGGTGAAGTCAGGAGGGTGAATCAGAAGAAGCAGAAGAAGGAGAAGTTGAAGTCTGGAGGGTGAATCAGAAGAAGTAGAAGAAGGGGAAGGTGAAGTCTGGAGGGTGAATCAGAAGAAGCAAAAGAAGGAGAAGGAGAAGGTGAAGTTTGGAGGGTGAATCAGAAGAAGTAGAAGAAGGAGAAGGAGAAGGTGAAGTCTGGAGGATGAATCAGAAGAAGCAGAAGAAGGAGAAGGAGAAGGTGAAGTCAGGATGGTGAAGCAAAAGAAGTAGAAGAAGGAGAAGGGGAAGGTGAAGTCAGGAGGGTGAATCAGAAGAAGTAGAAGAAGGAGAAGGAGAAGGTGAAGTCAGGAGGGTGAATCAAAAGAAGCAGAAGAAGGAGAAGGAGAAGGTGAAGTCTGGAGGGTGAATCAGAAGAAGTAGAAGAAGGAGAAAGAGAAGGTGAAGTCTGGAGGGTGAATCAGAAGAAGCAGAAGAATGAGAAGAAGAAGGTGAAGTCTGGAGGGTGAATCAGAGGAAGCAGAAGAAGGAGAAGGAGATGGTGAAGTCTGGAGGGTGAAGCAGAAGAAGTAGAAGAAGGAGAAGGAGAAGGTGAAGTCTGGAGGGTGAATCAGAGGAAGCAGAAGAAGGAGAAGGAGAAGGTGAAGTCAGGAGGGGGAAGCTGAAGAAGTAGAAGAAGGAGAAGGTGAAGTCAGGAGGGTGAATCAGAAGAAGCAGAAGAAGGAGAAGGAGAAGGTGAAATCTGGAGGGTGAATCAGAAGAAGTAGAAGAAGGAGAAGGAGATGGTGAAGTCTGGAGGGTGAATCAGAAGAAGCAGAAAAAGGAGAAGGAGAAGTTGAAGTCTGGAGGCTGAATCAGAAGAAGTAGAAGAAGGAGAAGGAGATGGTGAAGTCTGGAGGGTGAAGCAGAAGAAGCAGAAGAAGGAGAAGGAGAAGGTGAAGTCAGGAGGGTGAATCAGAAGACGCAGAAGAAGGAGAAGGAGAGGGTGAAGTCTGGAGGGTGAATCAGAAGAAGTAGAAGAAGGAGAAGGAGAAGGTGAAGTCTGGAGGGTGAATCAGAGGAAACAGAAGAAGGAGCAGGTGAAGGTGAAGTCTGGAGGGAGAATCAGAAGAAGCAGAAGAAGGAGAAGGAGAAGGTGAAGTCTGGAGGGTGAAGCAGAAGAAGTAGAAGAAGGAGAAGGAGAAGGTGAAGTCTGGAGGGTGAATCAGAGGAAGTAGAAGAAGGAGAAGTGTTAGGTGAAGTCAGGAGGGTGAAGCAGAAGAAGTAGAAGAAGGAGAAGGAGAAGGTGAAGTCAAGAGGGTGAATCAGAAGAAGTAGAAGAAGAAGGAGAAGGTGAAGTCTGGAGGGTGAATCAGAAGAAGCAGGAGAAGGAGAAGGTGAAGTCAGGAGGGTGAATCAGAAGAAGCAGAAGAAGGAGAAGGAGAAGGTGAAGCCTGGAGGGTGAATCAGAAGAAGTAGAAGAAGGAGAAGGAGAAGGTGAAGTCTGGAGGGTGAATCAGAAGAAGCAGAAGAAGGAGATGGCGAAGGTGAAGTCTGGAGGGTGAATCAGAAGAAGCAGAAGAAGGAGAAGGAGAAGGTGAAGTCTGGAGGGTGACGCAGAAGAAGTAGAAGAAGGAGAAGGAGAAGGTGAAGTCAGGAGGGTGAATCAGAAGAAGTAGAAGAAGGAGAAGGAGAAGGTGAAGTCTGGAGGGTGAATCAGAAGAAGTAGAAGAAGGAGAAGGGGAAGGTGAAGTCTGGAGGGTGAATCAGAGGAAGCAGAAGAAGGAGAAGGCGATGGTGAAGTCTGGAGGGTGAATCAGAAGAAGTAGAAAAAGGAGAAGGAGAAGGTGAAGTCTGGAGGGTGAATCAGAAGAAGTAGAAGAAGGGTAAGGAGAAGGTGAAGTCAGCAGGGTGAATCAGAAGAAGCAGATGAAGGAGAAGGAGAAGGTGAAGTCTGGAGGTTGAATCTGAGGAAGCAGAAGAAGGAGAAGGCGAAGGTGAAGTCTGGAGGGTGAATCAGAAGAAGCAGAAGAAGGAGAAGGTGAAGTCTGGAGGGTGAAGCAGAAGAAGTAGAAGAAGGAGAAGTAGATGGTGAAGTCTGGAGGGTGTATCAGAAGACGCAGAATAAGGAGAAGGAGAAGGTGAAGTCAGGAGGGTGAAGCAGAAGAAGTAGAAGAAGGAGAAGGAGAAGGTGAAGTCAGGAGGGTGAATCAGAAGAAGTAGAAGAAGAAGAAGGAGAAGGTGAAGTCAGGAGGGTGAATCAGAAGAAGCAGAAGAAGGAGAAGGAGAAGGTGAAGTCTGGAGGGTGAATCAGAAGAAGAAGAAGAAGGAGAAGGAGAAGGGGAAGTCTGGAGGGTGAATCAGAAGAAGTAGAAGAAGGAGAAGGAGAAGGTGAAGTCTGGAGGGTGAATCAGAGGAAGCAGAAGAAGGAGAAGGCGAAGGTGAAGTCTGGAAGGTGAATCAGACGAAGCAGAAGAAGGAGAAGGAGATGGTGAAGTGTGGAGGGTGAAGCAGAAGAAGTAGAAGAAGGAGAAGGAGAAGGTGAAGTCTGTAGGGTGAATCAGAGGAAGCAGAAGAAGGAGAAGGAGAAGGTGAAGTCAGGAGGGTGAATCAGAAGAAGTAGAAGAAGGAGAAGGAGAAGGTGAAGTCAGGAGGGTGAATCAGAAGAAGTAGAAGAAGGAGAAGAAGAAGGTGAAGTATGGAGGGTGAATCAGAAGAAGCAGAAGAAGGAGAAGGAGAAGGTGAAGTCAGGAGGGTGAATCAGAAGAAGCAGAAGAAGGAGAAGGAGAAGGTGAAGTCTGGAGGGTGAAGCAGAAGATGTAGAAAAAGGAGAAGGAGAAGGTGAAGTCTGGAGGGTGAATCAGAAGAAGCAGAAGAAGGAGAAGGAGAATGTGAAGTCAGGAGGGTGAAGCAGAAAAAGTAGAAGAAGGAGAAGGAGAAGGTGAAGTCAGGAGGGTGAATCAGAAGAAGTAGAAGAAGGAGAAGGAGAAGGTGAAGTCAGGAGGGTGAATCAGAAGAAGCAGAAGAAGGAGAAGGAGAAGGTGAAGTCTGGAGGGTGAATCAGAAGAAGTAGAAGAAGGAGAAGGAGAAGGTGAAGTCAGGAGGGTGAATCAGAAGAAGTAGAAGAAGGAGAAGGAGAAGGTGAAGTCTGGAGGGAGAAGCAGAAGAAGTAGAAGAAGGAGAAGGAGAAGGTGAAGTCTGGAGGGTGAATCAGAAGAAGTAGTAGAAGGAGAAGGAGAAGGTGAAGTCAGGAGGGTGAATCAGAAGAAGTAGAAGAAGGAGAAGGAGAAGGTGAAGTCAGGAGGGTGAATCAGAAGAAGCAGAAGAAGGAGAAGTTGAAGTCTGGAGGGTGAATCAGAAGAAGTAGAAGAAGGGGAAGGTGAAGTCTGGAGGGTGAATCAGAAGAAGCAAAAGAAGGAGAAGGAGAAGGTGAAGTTTGGAGGGTGAATCAGAAGAAGTAGAAGGAGGAGAAGGAGAAGGTGAAGTCTGGAGGATGAATCAGAAGAAGCAGAAGAAGGAGAAGGAGAAGGTGAAGTCTGGAGGGAGAAGCAGAAGAAGTAGAAGAGGGAGAAGGAGAAGGTGAAGTCTGGAGGGTGAATCAGAAGAAGCAGAAGAAGGAGAAGGAGAAGGTGAAGTCAGGAGGGTGAAGCAAAAGAAGTAGAAGAAGGAGAAGGGGAAGGTGAAGTCAGGAGGGTGAATCAGAAGAAGTAGAAGAAGGAGAAGGAGAAGGTGAAGTCAGGAGGGTGAATCAAAAGAAGCAGAAGAAGGAGAAGGAGAAGGTGAAGTCTGGAGGATGAATCAGAAGACGTAGAAGAAGGAGAAGGAGAAGGTGAAGTCTGGAGGGTGAATCAGAGGAAGCAGAAGAAGAAGAAGGCGAAGGTGAAGTCTGGAGGGTGAATCAGAAGAAGCAGGAGAAAGAGAAGGAGAAGGTGAAGTCTGGAGGGTGAAGCAGAAGAAGTAGAAGAAGGAGAAGGAGAAGGTGAAGTCAGGAGGGTGATTCAGAAGAAGTAGAAGAAGGAGAAGGAGAAGGTGAAGTCAGGAGGGTGAATCAGAAGAAGTAGAAGAAGGAGAAGGAGAAGGTGAAGTCTGGAGGGAGAAGCAGAAGAAGTAGAAGAAGGAGAAGGAGAAGGTGAAGTCTGGAGGGTGAATCAGAAGAAGTAGAAGAAGGAGAAGGAGAAGGTGAAGTCTGGAGGAGAAGCAGAAGAAGTAGAAGAAGGAGAAGGAGAAGGTGAAGTCTGGAGGGTGAATCAGAAGAAGTAGAGGAAGGAGAAGGAGAAGGTGAAGTCTGGAGGGAGAAGCAGAAGAAGCAGAAGAAGGAGACGGAGAAGATGAAGTCTGGAGGGTGAATCAGAAGAAGCAGAAGAAGGAGAAGGAGAAGGTGAAGTCTGGAGGGTGAATCAGAAGAAGTATAAGAAGGAGAAGGAGAAGGTGAAGTCTGGAGTGTGAATCAGAAGAAGCAGAAGAAGGAGAAGGAGAAGGTGCAGTCAGGAGGGTGAAGCAGAAGAAGTAGAAGAAGGAGAAGGAGAAGGTGAAGTCTGGAGGGTGAAGCAGAAGAAGCAGAAGAAGGAGAAGGAGAAGGTGAAGTCAGGAGGGTGAATCAGAAGAAGCAGAAGAAGGAGAAGGAGAGGGTGAAGTCTGGAGGGTGAATCAGAAGAAGCAGAAGAAGGAGAAGGAGAAGGTGAAGTCTGGAGGGTGAATCAGAAGAAGCAGAAGAAGGAGATGGAGAAGGTGAAGTCTGGAGGGTGAATCAGAAGAAGCAGAAGAAGGAGAAGGAGCAGGTGAAGAAAGGAGGGAGAAGCAGAAGAAGCAGAAGAAGGAGAAGGAGAAGCTGAAGTCTGGAGGGTGAATCAGAAGAAGTAGAAGAAGGAGAGGGCGAAGGTGAAGTCAGGAGGGTGAATCAGAAGAAGCTAAAGAAGGAGAAGGAGAAGGTGAAGTCTGGAGGGTGAATCAGAGGAAGCAGAAGAAGGAGAAGGAGAAGGTGAAGTCAGGAGGGTGAAGCAGAAGAAGCAGAAGAAGGAGAAGGAGAAGGTGAAGTCTGGAGGGAGAAGCAGAAGAAGGAGAAGGAGAAGGTGAAGTCTGGAGGGTGAATCAGAAGAAGTAGAAGAAGGAGAAGGAGAAGCTAAAGTCTGGATTGTGAAGCAGAAGAATCAGAAGAAGGAGAAGGAGAAGGTGAAGTCTGGAGGGAGAAGCAGAAGAAGCAAAAGAAGGAGAAGGAGAAGGTGAAGTCTGGAGGGCGAAGCACAAGACGTAAAAGAAGGAGATGGAGAAGGTGAAGTCTTGAGGTTGAATCAGAAGAAGCAGAAGAAGGAGAAGGAGAAGGTGAAGTCTGGAGGGAGAAGCAGACGAAGCAGAAGAAGGAGAAGGAGAAGGTGAAGTCTGGAGGGTGAAGCAGAAGAAGCAGAAGAAGGAGAAGGAGAAGGTGAAGTCTGGAGGGTGAATCAGAAGAAGCAGAAGAAGGAGAAGGAGAAGGTGAAGTCTGGTGGGTGAATCAGAAGAAGCAGAAGAAGGAGAAGGAGAAGGTGACGTCAGGAGGGTGAATCAGAAGAAGCAGAAGAAGGAGAAGGAGAAGGTGAAGTCAGGAGGGTGAAGCAGAAGAAGTAGAAGAAGGAGAAGGAGAAGGTGAAGTCTGGAGGGTGAAGCAGAAGAAGCAGAAGAAGGAGAAGGAGAAGTTGAAGTCTGGAGGGTGAATCAGAAGAAGCAGAAGAAGGAGAAGGAGAAGGTGAAGTCAGGAGGGTGAAGCAGAAGAAGTAGAAGAAGGAGAAGGAGAAGGTGAAGTCTGGAGGGTGAAGCAGAAGAAGAAGAAGAAGGAGAAGGAGAAGTTGAAGTCTGGAGGGTGAATCAGAAGAAGCAGAAGAAGGAGAAGGAGAAGGTGAAGTCAGGAGGGTGAAGCAGAAAAAGTAGAAGAAGGAGAAGGAGAAGCTGAAGTCTGGAGGGTGAAGCAGAAGAAGCAGAAGAAGGAGAAGGAGAAGGTGAAGTCTGGAGGGTGAATCTGAAGAATTAGAAGAAGGAGAAGGAGAAGGTGAAGTCTGGAAGGAGAAGCAGAAGAAGTAGAAGAAGGAGAAGGAGAAGGTGAAGTCTGGAGGGTGAATCAGAAGAAGTAGAAGAAGGAGAAGGAGAAGGTGAAGTCTGGAGGGAGAAGCAGAAGAAGCAGAAGAAGGAGAAGGAGAAGGTGAAGTCTGGATGGAGAAGCAGAAGAAGTAGAAGAAGGAGAAGGAGAAGGTGAAGTCTGGAGGGTGAATCAGAAGAAGTAGAGAAGGAGAAGGAGAAGGTGAAGTCTGGAGGGAGAAGCAGAAGAATCAGAAGAAGGAGAAGGAGAAGGTGAAGTCTGGCGGGTGAATCAGAAGAAGCAGAAGAAGGAGAAGGAGAAGGTGAAGTCTGGAGGGTGAATCAGAAGAAGTAGAAGAAGGAGAAGGATAAGGTGACGTCTGGAGGGAGAAGCAGAAGAAGTAGAAGAAGGAGAAGGAGAAGGTGAAGTCTGGAGGGTGAATCAGAAGAAGTAGAAGAAGGAGAAGGAGAAGGTGAAGTCTGGAGGGAGAAGCAGAAGAAGCAGAAGAAGGATAAGGAGAAGGTGAAGTCGGGAGGGTGAAGCAGAAGAAGCAGAAGAAGGAGAAGGAGAAGGTGAAGTCTGGAGGGTGAATCAGAAGAAGTAGAAGAAGGAGAAGGAGAAGGTGATGTCTGGAGGGAGAAGCAGAAGAAGTAGAAGAAGGAGAAGGTGAAGTCTGGAGGGTGAATCAGAAGAAGTAGAGGAAGGAGAAGGAGAAGGTGAAGTCTGGAGGGAGAAGCAGAAGAAGCAGAAGAAGGAGACGGAGAAGATGAAGTCTGGAGGGTGAATCAGAAGAAGCAGAAGAAGGAGAAGGAGAAGGTGAAGTCTGTAGGGTGAATCAGAAGAAGTATAAGAAGGAGAAGGAGAAGGTGAAGTCTGGAGTGTGAATCAGAAGAAGCAGAAGAAGGAGAAGGAGAAGGTGCAGTCAGGAGGGTGAAGCAGAAGAAGTAGAAGAAGGAGAAGGAGAAGGTGAAGTCTGGAGGGTGAAGCAGAAGAAGCAGAAGAAGGAGAAGGAAAAGCTGAAGTCAGGAGGGTGAATCAGAAGAAGCAGAAGAAGGAGAAGGAGAGGGTGAAGTCTGTAGGGTGAATCAGAAGAAGCAGAAGAAGGAGAAGGAGAAGGTGAAGTCTGGAGGGTGAATCAGAAGAAGCAGAAGAAGGAGATGGAGAAGGTGAAGTCTGGAGGGTGAATCAGAAGAAGCAGAAGAAGGATAAGGAGAAGGTGAAGTCTAGAGGGTGAATCAGAAGAAGCAGAAGAAGGAGAAGGAGCAGGTGAAGACAGGAGGGAGAAGCAGAAGAAGCAGAAGAAGGAGAAGGAGAAGCTGAAGTCTGGAGGGTGAATCAGAAGAAGTAGAAGAAGGAGAGGGCGAAGGTGAAGTCAGGAGGGTGAATCAGAAGAAGCTAAAGAAGGAGAAGGAGAAGGTGAAGTCTGGAGGGTGAATCAGAGGAAGCAGAAGAAGGAGAAGGAGAAGGTGAAGTCAGGAGGGTGAAGCAGAAGAAGCAGAAGAAGGAGAAGGAGAAGGTGAAGTCTGGAGGGAGAAGCAGAAGAAGGAAAAGGAGAAGGTGAAGTCTGGAGGGTGAATCAGAAGAAGTAGAAGAAGGAGAAGGAGAAGCTAAAGTCTGGATTGTGAAGCAGAAGAATCAGAAGAAGGAGAAGGAGAAGGTGAAGTCTGGAGGGAGAAGCAGAAGAAGCAGAAGAAGGAGAAGGAGAAGGTGAAGTCTGGAGGGCGAAGCAGAAGACGTAAAAGAAGGAGATGGAGAAGGTGAAGTCTGGAGGTTGAATCAGAAGAAGCAGAAGAAGGAGAAGGAGAAGTTGAAGTCTGGAGGGAGAAGCAGACGAAGCAGAAGAAGGAGAAGGAGAAGGTGAAGTCTGGAGGGTGAAGCAGAAGAAGCAGAAGAAGGAGAAGGAGAAGGTGAAGTCTGGAGGGTGAATCAGAAGAAGCAGAAGAAGGAGAAGGAGAAGGTGAAGTCTGGAGGGTGAATCAGAAGAAGCAGAAGAAGGAGAAGGAGAAGGTGAAGTCAGGAGGGTGAATCAGAAGAAGCAGAAGAAGGAGAAGGAGAAGGTGAAGTCTGGAGGGTGAATCAGAAGAAGTAGAAGAAGGAGAAGGAGAAGGTGAAGTCTGGAGGGTGAATCAGAGGAAGCAGAAGAAGGAGAAGGCGAAGGTGAAGTCTGGAAGGTGAATCAGACGAAGCAGAAGAAGGAGAAGGAGATGGTGAAGTGTGGAGGGTGAAGCAGAAGAAGTAGAAGAAGGAGAAGGAGAAGGTGAAGTCTGTAGGGTGAATCAGAGGAAGCAGAAGAAGGAGAAGGAGAAGGTGAAGTCAGGAGGGTGAATCAGAAGAAGTAGAAGAAGGAGAAGGAGAAGGTGAAGTCAGGAGGGTGAATCAGAAGAAGCAGAAGAAGGAGAAGGAGAAGTTGAAGTCTGGAGGGTGAATCAGAAGAAGCAGAAGAAGGAGAAGGAGAAGGTGAAGTCAGGAGGGTGAAGCAGAAGAAGTAGAAGAAGGAGAAGGAGAAGCTGAAGTCTGGAGGGTGAAGCAGAAGAAGCAGAAGAAGGAGAAGGAGAAGGTGAAGTCTGGAGGGTGAATCAGAAGAATTAGAAGAAGGAGAAGGAGAAGTTGAAGTCTAGAAGGAGAAGCAGAAGAAGTAGAAGAAGGAGAAGGAGAAGGTGAAGTCTGGAGGGTGAATCAGAAGAAGTAGAAGAAGGAGAAGGAGAAGGTGAAGTCTGGAGGGAGAAGCAGAAGAAGCAGAAGAAGGAGAAGGAGAAGGTGAAGTCTGGATGGAGAAGCAGAAGAAGTAGAAGAAGGAGAAGGAGAAGGTGAAGTCTGGAGGGTGAATCAGAAGAAGTAGAGAAGGAGAAGGAGAAGGTGAAGTCTGGAGGGAGAAGCAGAAGAAGCAGAAGAAGGAGAAGGAGAAGGTGAAGTCTGGCGGGTGAATCAGAAGAAGCAGAAGAAGGAGAAGGAGAAGGTGAAGTCTGGATGGTGAATCAGAAGAAGGAGAAGAAGGAGAAGGATAAGGTGAAGTCTGGAGGGAGAAGCAGAAGAAGTAGAAGAAGGAGAAGGAGAAGGTGAAGTCTGGAGGGTGAATCAGAAGAAGTAGAAGAAGGAGAAGGAGAAGGTGAAGTCTGGAGGGAGAAGCAGAAGAAGTAGAAGAAGGAGAAGGAGAAGGTGAAGTCTGGAGGGTGAATCAGAAGAAGTAGAAGAAGGAGAAGGAGAAGGTGAAGTCTGGAGGGAGAAGCAGAAGAAGTAGAAGAAGGAGAAGGAGAAGGTGAAGTCTGGAGGGTGAATCAGAAGAAGTAGAGGAAGGAGAAGGTGAAGTGTGGAGGGAGAAGCAGAAGAAGCAGAAGAAGGAGACGGAGAAGATGAAGTCTGGAGGGTGAATCAGAAGAAGCAGAAGAAGGAGAAGGAGAAGGTGAAGTCTGGAGGGTGAATCAGAAGAAGTATAAGAAGGAGAAGGAGAAGGTGAAGTCTGGAGTGTGAATCAGAAGAAGCAGAAGAAGGAGAAGGAGAAGGTGCAGTCAGGAGGGTGAAGCAGAAGAAGTAGAAGAAGGAGAAGGAGAAGGTGAAGTCTGGAGGGTGAAGCAGAAGAAGCAGAAGAAGGAGAAGGAGAAGGTGAAGTCAGGAGGGTGAATCAGAAGAAGCAGAAGAAGGAGAAGGAGAGGGTGAAGTCTGGAGGGTGAATCAGAAGAAGCAGAAGAAGGAGAAGGAGAAGGTGAAGTCTGGAGGGTGAATCAGAAGAAGCAGAAGAAGGAGATGGAGAAGGTGAAGTCTGGAGGGTGAATCAGAAGAAGCAGAAGAAGGATAAGGAGAAGGTGAAGTCTGGAGGGTGAATCAGAAGAAGCAGCAGAAGGAGAAGGAGCAGGTGAAGAAAGGAGGGAGAAGCAGAAGAAGCAGAAGAAGGAGAAGGAGAAGCTGAAGTCTGGAGGGTGAATCAGAAGAAGTAGAAGAAGGAGAGGGCGAAGGTGAAGTCAGGAGGGTGAATCAGAAGAAGCTAAAGAAGGAGAAGGAGAAGGTGAAGTCTGGAGGGTGAATCAGAGGAAGCAGAAGAAGGAGAAGGAGAAGGTGAAGTCAGGAGGGTGAAGCAGAAGAAGCAGAAGAAGGAGAAGGAGAAGGTGAAGTCTGGAGGGAGAAGCAGAAGAAGGAGAAGGAGAAGGTGAAGTCTGGAGGGTGAATCAGAAGAAGTAGAAGAAGGAGAAGGAGAAGCTAAAGTCTGGATTGTGAAGCAGAAGAATCAGAAGAAGGAGAAGGAGAAGGTGAAGTCTGGAGGGAGAAGCAGAAGAAGCAGAAGAAGGAGAAGGAGAAGGTGAAGTCTGGAGGGCGAAGCAGAAGACGTAAAAGAAGGAGATGGAGAAGGTGAAGTCTGGAGGTTGAATCAGAAGAAGCAGAAGAAGGAGAAGGAGAAGGTGAAGTCTGGAGGGAGAAGCAGACGAAGCAGAAGAAGGAGAAGGAGAAGGTGAAGTCTGGAGGGTGAAGCAGAAGAAGCAGAAGAAGGAGAAGGAGAAGGTGAAGTCTGGAGGGTGAATCAGAAGAAGCAGAAGAAGGAGAAGGAGAAGGTGAAGTCTGGTGGGTGAATCAGAAGAAGCAGAAGAAGGAGAAGGAGAAGGTGAAGTCAGGAGGGTGAATCAGAAGAAGCAGAAGAAGGAGAAGGAGAAGGTGAAGTCAGAAGGGTGAAGCAGAAGAAGTAGAAGAAGGAGAAGGAGAAGGTGAAGTCTGGAGGGTGAAGCAGAAGAAGCAGAAGAAGGAGAAGGAGAAGTTGAAGTCTGGAGGGTGAATCAGAAGAAGCAGAAGAAGGAGAAGGAGAAGGTGAAGTCAGGAGAGTGAAGCAGAAGAAGTAGAAGAAGGAGAAGGAGAAGGTGAAGTCTGGAGGGTGAAGCAGAAGAAGCAGAAGAAGGAGAAAGAGAAGTTGAAGTCTGGAGGGTGAATCAGAAGAAGCAAAAGAAGGAGAAGGAGAAGGTGAAGTCAGGAGGGTGAAGCAGAAGAAGTAGAAGAAGGAGAAGGAGAAGCTGAAGTCTGGAGGGTGAAGCAGAAGAAGCAGAAGAAGGAGAAGGTGATGTCTGGAGGGTGAATCTGAAGAATTAGAAGAAGGAGAAGGAGAAGGTGAAGTCTGGAAGGAGAAGCAGAAGAAGTAGAAGAAGGAGAAGGAGAAGGTGAAGTCTGGAGGGTGAATCAGAAGAAGTAGAAGAAGGAGAAGGAGAAGGTGAAGTCTGGAGGGTGAATCAGAAGAAGCAGAAGAAGGAGAAGGAGCAGGTGAAGAAAGGAGGGAGAAGCAGAAGAAGCAGAAGAAGGAGAAGGAGAAGCTGAAGTCTGGAGGGTGAATCAGAAGAAGTAGAAGAAGGAGAGGGCGAAGGTGAAGTCAGGAGGGTGAATCAGAAGAAGCTAAAGAAGGAGAAGGAGAAGGTGAAGTCTGGAGGGTGAATCAGAGGAAGCAGAAGAAGGAGAAGGAGAAGGTGAAGTCAGGAGGGTGAAGCAGAAGAAGCAGAAGAAGGAGAAGGAGAAGGTGAAGTCTGGAGGGAGAAGCAGAAGAAGGAAAAGGAGAAGGTGAAGTCTGGAGGGTGAATCAGAAGAAGTAGAAGAAGGAGAAGGAGAAGCTAAAGTCTGGATTGTGAAGCAGAAGAATCAGAAGAAGGAGAAGGAGAAGGTGAAGTCTGGGGGGAGAAGCAGAAGAAGCAGAAGAAGGAGAAGGAGAAGGTGAAGTCTGGAGGGCGAAGCAGAAGACGTAAAAGAAGGAGATGGAGAAGGTGAAGTCTGGAGGTTGAATCAGAAGAAGCAGAAGAAGGAGAAGGAGAAGGTGAAGTCTGGAGGGAGAAGCAGACGAAGCAGAAGTAGGAGAAGGAGAAGGTGAAGTCTGGAGGGTGAAGCAGAAGAAGCAGAAGAAGGAGAAGGAGAAGGTGAAGTCTGGAGGGTGAATCAGAAGAAGCAGAAGAAGGAGAAGGAGAAGGTGAAGTCTGGTGGGTGAATCAGAAGAAGCAGAAGAAGGAGAAGGAGAAGGTGAAGTCAGGAGGGTGAATCAGAAGAAGCAGAAGAAGGAGAAGGAGAAGGTGAAGTCAGGAGGGTGAAGCAGAAAAAGTAGAAGAAGGAGAAGGAGAAGGTGAAGTCTGGAGGGTGAAGCAGAAGAAGCAGAAGAAGGAGAAGGAGAAGTTGAAGTCTGGAGGGTGAATCAGAAGAAGCAGAAGAAGGAGAAGGAGAAGGTGAAGTCTGGAGGGTGAATCAGAGGAAGCAGAAGAAGGAGAAGGAGAAGGTGAAGTCAGGAGGGTGAAGCAGAAGAAGCAGAAGAAGGAGAAGGAGAAGGTGAAGTCTGGAGGGAGAAGCAGAAGAAGGAAAAGGAGAAGGTGAAGTCTGGAGGGTGAATCAGAAGAAGTAGAAGAAGGAGAAGGAGAAGCTAAAGTCTGGATTGTGAAGCAGAAGAATCAGAAGAAGGATAAGGAGAAGGTGAAGTCTGGAGGGAGAAGCAGAAGAAGCAGAAGAAGGAGAAGGAGAAGGTGAAGTCTGGAGGGCGAAGCAGAAGACGTAAAAGAAGGAGATGGAGAAGGTGAAGTCTGGAGGTTGAATCAGAAGAAGCAGAAGAAGGAGAAGGAGAAGTTGAAGTCTGGAGGGAGAAGCAGACGAAGCAGAAGAAGGAGAAGGAGAAGGTGAAGTCTGGAGGGTGAATCAGAAGAAGCAGAAGAAGGAGATGGAGAAGGTGAAGTCTGGAGGGTGAATCAGAAGAAGCAGAAGAAGGAGAAGGAGAAGGTGAAGTCTGGAGGGTGAATCAGAAGAAGCAGAAGAAGGAGAAGGAGAAGGTGAAGTCTGGAGGGTGAATCAGAAGAAGCAGAAGAAGGAGAAGGAGAAGGTGAAGTCAGGAGGGTGAATCAGAAGAAGCAGAAGAAGGAGAAGGAGAAGGTGAAGTCTGGAGGGTGAATCAGAAGAAGTAGAAGAAGGAGAAGGAGAAGGTGAAGTCTGGAGGGTGAATCAGAGGAAGCAGAAGAAGGAGAAGGCGAAGGTGAAGTCTGGAAGGTGAATCAGACGAAGCAGAAGAAGGAGAAGGAGATGGTGAAGTGTGGAGGGTGAAGCAGAAGAAGTAGAAGAAGGAGAAGGAGAAGGTGAAGTCTGTAGGGTGAATCAGAGGAAGCAGAAGAAGGAGAAGGAGAAGGTGAAGTCAGGAGGGTGAATCAGAAGAAGTAGAAGAAGGAGAAGGAGAAGGTGAAGTCAGGAGGGTGAATCAGAAGAAGCAGAAGAAGGAGAAGGAGAAGTTGAAGTCTGGAGGGTGAATCAGAAGAAGCAGAAGAAGGAGAAGGAGAAGGTGAAGTCAGGAGGGTGAAGCAGAAGAAGTAGAAGAAGGAGAAGGAGAAGCTGAAGTCTGGAGGGTGAAGCAGAAGAAGCAGAAGAAGGAGAAGGAGAAGGTGAAGTCTGGAGGGTGAATCAGAAGAATTAGAAGAAGGAGAAGGAGAAGGTGAAGTCTAGAAGGAGAAGCAGAAGAAGTAGAAGAAGGAGAAGGAGAAGGTGAAGTCTGGAGGGTGAATCAGAAGAAGTAGAAGAAGGAGAAGGAGAAGGTGAAGTCTGGAGGGAGAAGCAGAAGAAGCAGAAGAAGGAGAAGGAAAAGGTGAAGTCTGGATGGAGAAGCAGAAGAAGTAGAAGAAGGAGAAGGAGAAGGTGAAGTCTGGAGGGTGAATCAGAAGAAGTAGAGAAGGAGAAGGAGAAGGTGAAGTCTGGAGGGAGAAGCAGAAGAAGCAGAAGAAGGAGAAGGAGAAGGTGAAGTCTGGCGGGTGAAACAGAAGAAGCAGAAGAAGGAGAAGGAGAAGGTGAAGTCTGGATGGTGAATCAGAAGAAGTAGAAGAAGGAGAAGGATAAGGTGAAGTCTGGAGGGAGAAGCAGAAGAAGTAGAAGAAGGAGAAGGAGAAGGTGAAGTCTGGAGGGTGAATCAGAAGAAGTAGAAGAAGGAGAAGGAGAAGGTGAAGTCTGGAGGGAGAAGCAGAAGAAGTAGAAGAAGGAGAAGGAGAAGGTGAAGTCTGGAGGGTGAATCAGAAGAAGTAGAAGAAGGAGAAGGAGAAGGTGAAGTCTGGAGGGAGAAGCAGAAGAAGTAGAAGAAGGAGAAGGAGAAGGTGAAGTCTGGAGGGTGAATCAGAAGAAGTAGAGGAAGGAGAAGGTGAAGTCTGGAGGGAGAAGCAGAAGAAGCAGAAGAAGGAGACGGAGAAGATGAAGTCTGGAGGGTGAATCAGAAGAAGCAGAAGAAGGAGAAGGAGAAGGTGAAGTCTGGAGGGTGAATCAGAAGAAGTATAAGAAGGAGAAGGAGAAGGTGAAGTCTGGAGTGTGAATCAGAAGAAGCAGAAGAAGGAGAAGGAGAAGGTGCAGTCAGGAGGGTGAAGCAGAAGAAGTAGAAGAAGGAGAAGGAGAAGGTGAAGTCTGGAGGGTGAAGCAGAAGAAGCAGAAGAAGGAGAAGGAGAAGGTGAAGTCAGGAGGGTGAATCAGAAGAAGCAGAAGAAGGAGAAGGAGAGGGTGAAGTCTGGAGGGTGAATCAGAAGAAGCAGAAGAAGGAGAAGGAGAAGGTGAAGTCTGGAGGGTGAATCAGAAGAAGCAGAAGAAGGAGATGGAGAAGGTGAAGTCTGGAGGGTGAATCAGAAGAAGCAGAAGAAGGATAAGGAGAAGGTGAAGTCTGGAGGGTGAATCAGAAGAAGCAGCAGAAGGAGAAGGAGCAGGTGAAGAAAGGAGGGAGAAGCAGAAGAAGCAGAAGAAGGAGAAGGAGAAGCTGAAGTCTGGAGGGTGAATCAGAAGAAGTAGAAGAAGGAGAGGGCGAAGGTGAAGTCAGGAGGGTGAATCAGAAGAAGCTAAAGAAGGAGAAGGAGAAGGTGAAGTCTGGAGGGTGAATCAGAGGAAGCAGAAGAAGGAGAAGGAGAAGGTGAAGTCAGGAGGGTGAAGCAGAAGAAGCAGAAGAAGGAGAAGGAGAAGGTGAAGTCTGGAGGGAGAAGCAGAAGAAGGAGAAGGAGAAGGTGAAGTCTGGAGGGTGAATCAGAAGAAGTAGAAGAAGGAGAAGGAGAAGCTAAAGTCTGGATTGTGAAGCAGAAGAATCAGAAGAAGGAGAAGGAGAAGGTGAAGTCTGGAGGGAGAAGCAGAAGAAGCAGAAGAAGGAGAAGGAGAAGGTGAAGTCTGGAGGGCGAAGCAGAAGACGTAAAAGAAGGAGATGGAGAAGGTGAAGTCTGGAGGTTGAATCAGAAGAAGCAGAAGAAGGAGAAGGAGAAGGTGAAGTCTGGAGGGAGAAGCAGACGAAGCAGAAGAAGGAGAAGGAGAAGGTGAAGTCTGGAGGGTGAAGCAGAAGAAGCAGAAGAAGGAGAAGGAGAAGGTGAAGTCTGGAGGGTGAATCAGAAGAAGCAGAAGGAGGAGAAGGAGAAGGTGAAGTCTGGTGGGTGAATCAGAAGAAGCAGAAGAAGGAGAAGGAGAAGGTGAAGTCAGGAGGGTGAATCAGAAGAAGCAGAAGAAGGAGAAGGAGAAGGTGAAGTCAGGAGGGTGAAGCAGAAGAAGTAGAAGAAGGAGAAGGAGAAGGTGAAGTCTGGAGGGTGAAGCAGAAGAAGCAGAAGAAGGAGAAGGAGAAGTTGAAGTCTGGAGGGTGAATCAGAAGAAGCAGAAGAAGGAGAAGGAGAAGGTGAAGTCTGGAGGGTGAATCAGAAGACGTAGAAGAAGGAGAAGGAGAAGGTGAAGTCTGGAGGGTGAATCAGAGGAAGCAGAAGAAGAAGAAGGCGAAGGTGAAGTCTGGAGGGTGAATCAGAAGAAGCAGGAGAAAGAGAAGGAGAAGGTGAAGTCTGGAGGGTGAAGCAGAAGAAGTAGAAGAAGGAGAAGGAGAAGGTGAAGTCAGGAGGGTGATTCAGAAGAAGTAGAAGAAGGAGAAGGAGAAGGTGAAGTCAGGAGGGTGAATCAGAAGAAGTAGAAGAAGGAGAAGGAGAAGGTGAAGTATGGAGGGTGAATCAGAAGAAGCAGAAGAAGGAGAAGGAGAAGGTGAAGTCAGGAGGGTGAATCAGAAGAAGCAGAAGAAGGAGAAGTTGAAGGTGAAGTCTGGACGGTGAATCAGAGGAAGCAGAAGAAGGAGAAGGCGAAGGTGGAGTCTGGAGGGTGAATCAGAAGAAGCAGGAGAAGGAGAAGGAGAAGGTGAAGTCTGGAGGGTGAAGCAGAAGAAGTAGAAGAAGGAGAAGGAGAAGGTGAAGTCAGGAGGGTGAATCAGAAGAAGTAGAAGAAGGAGAAGGAGAAGGTGAAGTCAGGAGGGTGAATCAGAAGAAGTAGAAGAAGGAGAAGGAGAAGGTGAAGTCTGGAGGGTGTATCAGAAGACGCAGAATAAGGAGAAGGAGAAGGTGAAGTCAGGAGGGTGAAGCAGAAGAAGTAGAAGAAGGAGAAGGAGAAGGTGAAGTCAGGAGGGTGAATCAGAAGAAGTAGAAGAAGAAGAAGGAGAAGGTGAAGTCAGGAGGGTGAATCAGAAGAAGCAGAAGAAGGAGAAGGAGAAGGTGAAGTCTGGAGGGTGAATCAGAAGAAGTAGAAGAAGGAGAAGGAGAAGGTGAAGTCTGGAGGGTGAATCAGAAGAAGTAGAAGAAGGAGAAGGAGAAGGTGAAGTCTGGAGGGTGAATCAGAGGAAGCAAAAGAAGGAGAAGGCGAAGGTGAAGTCTGGAAGGTGAATCAGACGAAGCAGAAGAAGGAGAAGGAGATGGTGAAGTGTGGAGGGTGAAGCAGAAGAAGTAGAAGAAGGAGAAGGAGAAGGTGAAGTCTGTAGGGTGAATCAGAGGAAGCAGAAGAAGGAGAAGGTGAAGTCAGGAGGGTGAATCAGAAGAAGTAGAAGAAGGAGAAGGAGAAGGTGAAGTCAGGAGGGTGAATCAGAAGAAGCAGAAGAAGGAGAAGGAGAAGTTGAAGTCTGGAGGGTGAATCAGAAGAAGCAGAAGAAGGAGAAGGAGAAGGTGAAGTCAGGAGGGTGAAGCAGAAGAAGTAGAAGAAGGAGAAGGAGAAGCTGAAGTCTGGAGGGTGAAGCAGAAGAAGCAGCAGAAGGAGAAGGAGAAGGTGAAGTCTGGAGGGTGAATCAGAAGAATTAGAAGAAGGAGAAGGAGAAGGTGAAGTCTGGAAGGAGAAGCAGAAGAAGTAGAAGAAGGAGAAGGAGAAGGTGAAGTCTGGAGGGTGAATCAGAAGAAGTAGAAGAAGGAGAAGGAGAAGGTGAAGTCTGGAGGGAGAAGCAGAAGAAGCAGAAGAAGGAGAAGGAGAATGTGAAGTCTGGATGGAGAAGCAGAAGAAGTAGAAGAAGGAGAAGGAGAAGGTGAAGTCTGGAGGGTGAATCAGAAGAAGTAGAGAAGGAGAAGGAGAAGGTGAAGTCTGGAGGGAGAAGCAGAAGAAGCAGAAGAAGGAGAAGGAGAAGGTGAAGTCTGGCGGGTGAATCAGAAGAAGCAGAAGAAGGAGAAGGAGAAGGCGTAGTCTGGAGGGTGAATCAGAAGAAGTAGAAGAAGGAGAAGGATAAGGTGAAGTCTGGAGGGAGAAGCAGAAGAAGTAGAAGAAGGAGAAGGAGAAGGTGAAGTCTGGAGGGTGAATCACAAGAAGTAGAAGAAGGAGAAGGAGAAGGTGAAGTCTGGAGGGAGAAGCAGAAGAAGTAGAAGAAGGAGAAGGAGAAGGTGAAGTCTGGAGGGTGAATCAGAAGAAGTAGAAGAAGGAGAAGGAGAAGGTGAAGTCTGGAGGAGAAGCAGAAGAAGTAGAAGAAGGAGAAGGAGAAGGTGAAGTCTGGAGGGTGAATCAGAAGAAGTAGAGGAAGGAGAAGGAGAAGGTGAAGTCTGGAGGGAGAAGCAGAAGAAGCAGAAGAAGGAGACGGAGAAGATGAAGTCTGGAGGGTGAATCAGAAGAAGCAGAAGAAGGAGAAGGAGAAGGTGAAGTCTGGAGGGTGAATCAGAAGAAGTATAAGAAGGAGAAGGAGAAGGTGAAGTCTGGAGTGTGAATCAGAAGAAGCAGAAGAAGGAGAAGGAGAAGGTGCAGTCAGGAGGGTGAAGCAGAAGAAGTAGAAGAAGGAGAAGGAGAAGGTGAAGTCTGGAGGGTGAAGCAGAAGAAGCAGAAGAAGGAGAAGGAGAAGGTGAAGTCAGGAGGGTGAATCAGAAGAAGCAGAAGAAGGAGAAGGAGAGGGTGAAGTCTGGAGGGTGAATCAGAAGAAGCAGAAGAAGGAGAAGGAGAAGGTGAAGTCTGGAGGGTGAATCAGAAGAAGCAGAAGAAGGAGATGGAGAAGGTGAAGTCTGGAGGGTGAATCAGAAGAAGCAGAAGAAGGAGAAGGAGCAGGTGAAGAAAGGAGGGAGAAGCAGAAGAAGCAGAAGAAGGAGAAGGAGAAGCTGAAGTCTGGAGGGTGAATCAGAAGAAGTAGAAGAAGGAGAGGGCGAAGGTGAAGTCAGGAGGGTGAATCAGAAGAAGCTAAAGAAGGAGAAGGAGAAGGTGAAGTCTGGAGGGTGAATCAGAGGAAGCAGAAGAAGGAGAAGGAGAAGGTGAAGTCAGGAGGGTGAAGCAGAAGAAGCAGAAGAAGGAGAAGGAGAAGGTGAAGTCTGGAGGGAGAAGCAGAAGAAGGAGAAGGAGAAGGTGAAGTCTGGAGGGTGAATCAGAAGAAGTAGAAGAAGGAGAAGGAGAAGCTAAAGTCTGGATTGTGAAGCAGAAGAATCAGAAGAAGGAGAAGGAGAAGGTGAAGTCTGGAGGGAGAAGCAGAAGAAGCAAAAGAAGGAGAAGGAGAAGGTGAAGTCTGGAGGGCGAAGCAGAAGACGTAAAAGAAGGAGATGGAGAAGGTGAAGTCTTGAGGTTGAATCAGAAGAAGCAGAAGAAGGAGAAGGAGAAGGTGAAGTCTGGAGGGAGAAGCAGACGAAGCAGAAGAAGGAGAAGGAGAAGGTGAAGTCTGGAGGGTGAAGCAGAAGAAGCAGAAGAAGGAGAAGGAGAAGGTGAAGTCTGGAGGGTGAATCAGAAGAAGCAGAAGAAGGAGAAGGAGAAGGTGAAGTCTGGTGGGTGAATCAGAAGAAGCAGAAGAAGGAGAAGGAGAAGGTGACGTCAGGAGGGTGAATCAGAAGAAGCAGAAGAAGGAGAAGGAGAAGGTGAAGTCAGGAGGGTGAAGCAGAAGAAGTAGAAGAAGGAGAAGGAGAAGGTGAAGTCTGGAGGGTGAAGCAGAAGAAGCAGAAGAAGGAGAAGGAGAAGTTGAAGTCTGGAGGGTGAATCAGAAGAAGCAGAAGAAGGAGAAGGAGAAGGTGAAGTCTGGAGGGTGAATCTGAAGAATTAGAAGAAGGAGAAGGAGAAGGTGAAGTCTGGAAGGAGAAGCAGAAGAAGTAGAAGAAGGAGAAGGAGAAGGTGAAGTCTGGAGGGTGAATCAGAAGAAGTAGAAGAAGGAGAAGGAGAAGGTGAAGTCTGGAGGGAGAAGCAGAAGAAGCAGAAGAAGGAGAAGGAGAAGGTGAAGTCTGGATGGAGAAGCAGAAGAAGTAGAAGAAGGAGAAGGAGAAGGTGAAGTCTGGAGGGTGAATCAGAAGAAGTAGAGAAGGAGAAGGAGAAGGTGAAGTCTGGAGGGAGAAGCAGAAGAATCAGAAGAAGGAGAAGGAGAAGGTGAAGTCTGGCGGGTGAATCAGAAGAAGCAGAAGAAGGAGAAGGAGAAGGTGAAGTCTGGAGGGTGAATCAGAAGAAGTAGAAGAAGGAGAAGGATAAGGTGACGTCTGGAGGGAGAAGCAGAAGAAGTAGAAGAAGGAGAAGGAGAAGGTGAAGTCTGGAGGGTGAATCAGAAGAAGTAGAAGAAGGAGAAGGAGAAGGTGAAGTCTGGAGGGAGAAGCAGAAGAAGCAGAAGAAGGATAAGGAGAAGGTGAAGTCGGGAGGGTGAAGCAGAAGAAGCAGAAGAAGGAGAAGGAGAAGGTGAAGTCTGGAGGGTGAATCAGAAGAAGCAGAAGAAGGAGAAGGAGAAGGTGATGTCTGGAGGGAGAAGCAGAAGAAGTAGAAGAAGGAGAAGGTGAAGTCTGGAGGGTGAATCAGAAGAAGTAGAGGAAGGAGAAGGAGAAGGTGAAGTCTGGAGGGAGAAGCAGAAGAAGCAGAAGAAGGAGACGGAGAAGATGAAGTCTGGAGGGTGAATCAGAAGAAGCAGAAGAAGGAGAAGGAGAAGGTGAAGTCTGTAGGGTGAATCAGAAGAAGTATAAGAAGGAGAAGGAGAAGGTGAAGTCTGGAGTGTGAATCAGAAGAAGCAGAAGAAGGAGAAGGAGAAGGTGCAGTCAGGAGGGTGAAGCAGAAGAAGTAGAAGAAGGAGAAGGAGAAGGTGAAGTCTGGAGGGTGAAGCAGAAGAAGCAGAAGAAGGAGAAGGAAAAGCTGAAGTCAGGAGGGTGAATCAGAAGAAGCAGAAGAAGGAGAAGGAGAGGGTGAAGTCTGTAGGGTGAATCAGAAGAAGCAGAAGAAGGAGAAGGAGAAGGTGAAGTCTGGAGGGTGAATCAGAAGAAGCAGAAGAAGGAGATGGAGAAGGTGAAGTCTGGAGGGTGAATCAGAAGAAGCAGAAGAAGGATAAGGAGAAGGTGAAGTCTAGAGGGTGAATCAGAAGAAGCAGAAGAAGGAGAAGGAGCAGGTGAAGACAGGAGGGAGAAGCAGAAGAAGCAGAAGAAGGAGAAGGAGAAGCTGAAGTCTGGAGGGTGAATCAGAAGAAGTAGAAGAAGGAGAGGGCGAAGGTGAAGTCAGGAGGGTGAATCAGAAGAAGCTAAAGTTGGAGAAGGAGAAGGTGAAGTCTGGAGGGTGAATCAGAGGAAGCAGAAGAAGGAGAAGGAGAAGGTGAAGTCAGGAGGGTGAAGCAGAAGAAGCAGAAGAAGGAGAAGGAGAAGGTGAAGTCTGGAGGGAGAAGCAGAAGAAGGAAAAGGAGAAGGTGAAGTCTGGAGGGTGAATCAGAAGAAGTAGAAGAAGGAGAAGGAGAAGCTAAAGTCTGGATTGTGAAGCAGAAGAATCAGAAGAAGGAGAAGGAGAAGGTGAAGTCTGGAGGGAGAAGCAGAAGAAGCAGAAGAAGGAGAAGGAGAAGGTGAAGTCTGGAGGGCGAAGCAGAAGACGTAAAAGAAGGAGATGGAGAAGGTGAAGTCTGGAGGTTGAATCAGAAGAAGCAGAAGAAGGAGAAGGAGAAGTTGAAGTCTGGAGGGAGAAGCAGACGAAGCAGAAGAAGGAGAAGGAGAAGGTGAAGTCTGGAGGGTGAAGCAGAAGAAGCAGAAGAAGGAGAAGGAGAAGGTGAAGTCTGGAGGGTGAATCAGAAGAAGCAGAAGAAGGAGAAGGAGAAGGTGAAGTCTGGAGGGTGAATCAGAAGAAGCAGAAGAAGGAGAAGGAGAAGGTGAAGTCAGGAGGGTGAATCAGAAGAAGCAGAAGAAGGAGAAGGAGAAGGTGAAGTCTGGAGGGTGAATCAGAAGAAGTAGAAGAAGGAGAAGGAGAAGGTGAAGTCTGGAGGGTGAATCAGAGGAAGCAGAAGAAGGAGAAGGCGAAGGTGAAGTCTGGAAGGTGAATCAGACGAAGCAGAAGAAGGAGAAGGAGATGGTGAAGTGTGGAGGGTGAAGCAGAAGAAGTAGAAGAAGGAGAAGGAGAAGGTGAAGTCTGTAGGGTGAATCAGAGGAAGCAGAAGAAGGAGAAGGAGAAGGTGAAGTCAGGAGGGTGAATCAGAAGAAGTAGAAGAAGGAGAAGGAGAAGGTGAAGTCAGGAGGGTGAATCAGAAGAAGCAGAAGAAGGAGAAGGAGAAGTTGAAGTCTGGAGGGTGAATCAGAAGAAGCAGAAGAAGGAGAAGGAGAAGGTGAAGTCAGGAGGGTGAAGCAGAAGAAGTAGAAGAAGGAGAAGGAGAAGCTGAAGTCTGGAGGGTGAAGCAGAAGAAGCAGAAGAAGGAGAAGGAGAAGGTGAAGTCTGGAGGGTGAATCAGAAGAATTAGAAGAAGGAGAAGGAGAAGGTGAAGTCTAGAAGGAGAAGCAGAAGAAGTAGAAGAAGGAGAAGGAGAAGGTGAAGTCTGGAGGGTGAATCAGAAGAAGTAGAAGAAGGAGAAGGAGAAGGTGAAGTCTGGAGGGAGAAGCAGAAGAAGCAGAAGAAGGAGAAGGAGAAGGTGAAGTCTGGATGGAGAAGCAGAAGAAGTAGAAGAAGGAGAAGGAGAAGGTGAAGTCTGGAGGGTGAATCAGAAGAAGTAGAGAAGGAGAAGGAGAAGGTGAAGTCTGGAGGGAGAAGCAGAAGAAGCAGAAGAAGGAGAAGGAGAAGGTGAAGTCTGGCGGGTGAATCAGAAGAAGCAGAAGAAGGAGAAGGAGAAGGTGAAGTCTGGATGGTGAATCAGAAGAAGTAGAAGAAGGAGAAGGATAAGGTGAAGTCTGGAGGGAGAAGCAGAAGAAGTAGAAGAAGGAGAAGGAGAAGGTGAAGTCTGGAGGGTGAATCAGAAGAAGTAGAAGAAGGAGAAGGAGAAGGTGAAGTCTGGAGGGAGAAGCAGAAGAAGTAGAAGAAGGAGAAGGAGAAGGTGAAGTCTGGAGGGTGAATCAGAAGAAGTAGAAGAAGGAGAAGGAGAAGGTGAAGTCTGGAGGGAGAAGCAGAAGAAGTAGAAGAAGGAGAAGGAGAAGGTGAAGTCTGGAGGGTGAATCAGAAGAAGTAGAGGAAGGAGAAGGTGAAGTCTGGAGGGAGAAGCAGAAGAAGCAGAAGAAGGAGACGGAGAAGATGAAGTCTGGAGGGTGAATCAGAAGAAGCAGAAGAAGGAGAAGGAGAAGGTGAAGTCTGGAGGGTGAATCAGAAGAAGTATAAGAAGGAGAAGGAGAAGGTGAAGTCTGGAGTGTGAATCAGAAGAAGCAGAAGAAGGAGAAGGAGAAGGTGCAGTCAGGAGGGTGAAGCAGAAGAAGTAGAAGAAGGAGAAGGAGAAGGTGAAGTCTGGAGGGTGAAGCAGAAGAAGCAGAAGAAGGAGAAGGAGAAGGTGAAGTCAGGAGGGTGAATCAGAAGAAGCAGAAGAAGGAGAAGGAGAGGGTGAAGTCTGGAGGGTGAATCAGAAGAAGCAGAAGAAGGAGAAGGAGAAGGTGAAGTCTGGAGGGTGAATCAGAAGAAGCAGAAGAAGGAGATGGAGAAGGTGAAGTCTGGAGGGTGAATCAGAAGAAGCAGAAGAAGGATAAGGAGAAGGTGAAGTCTGGAGGGTGAATCAGAAGAAGCAGCAGAAGGAGAAGGAGCAGGTGAAGAAAGGAGGGAGAAGCAGAAGAAGCAGAAGAAGGAGAAGGAGAAGCTGAAGTCTGGAGGGTGAATCAGAAGAAGTAGAAGAAGGAGAGGGCGAAGGTGAAGTCAGGAGGGTGAATCAGAAGAAGCTAAAGAAGGAGAAGGAGAAGGTGAAGTCTGGAGGGTGAATCAGAGGAAGCAGAAGAAGGAGAAGGAGAAGGTGAAGTCAGGAGGGTGAAGCAGAAGAAGCAGAAGAAGGAGAAGGAGAAGGTGAAGTCTGGAGGGAGAAGCAGAAGAAGGAGAAGGAGAAGGTGAAGTCTGGAGGGTGAATCAGAAGAAGTAGAAGAAGGAGAAGGAGAAGCTAAAGTCTGGATTGTGAAGCAGAAGAATCAGAAGAAGGAGAAGGAGAAGGTGAAGTCTGGAGGGAGAAGCAGAAGAAGCAGAAGAAGGAGAAGGAGAAGGTGAAGTCTGGAGGGCGAAGCAGAAGACGTAAAAGAAGGAGATGGAGAAGGTGAAGTCTGGAGGTTGAATCAGAAGAAGCAGAAGAAGGAGAAGGAGAAGGTGAAGTCTGGAGGGAGAAGCAGACGAAGCAGAAGAAGGAGAAGGAGAAGGTGAAGTCTGGAGGGTGAAGCAGAAGAAGCAGAAGAAGGAGAAGGAGAAGGTGAAGTCTGGAGGGTGAATCAGAAGAAGCAGAAGAAGGAGAAGGAGAAGGTGAAGTCTGGTGGGTGAATCAGAAGAAGCAGAAGAAGGAGAAGGAGAAGGTGAAGTCAGGAGGGTGAATCAGAAGAAGCAGAAGAAGGAGAAGGAGAAGGTGAAGTCAGGAGGGTGAAGCAGAAGAAGTAGAAGAAGGAGAAGGAGAAGGTGAAGTCTGGAGGGTGAAGCAGAAGAAGCAGAAGAAGGAGAAGGAGAAGTTGAAGTCTGGAGGGTGAATCAGAAGAAGCAGAAGAAGGAGAAGGAGAAGGTGAAGTCAGGAGAGTGAAGCAGAAGAAGTAGAAGAAGGAGAAGGAGAAGGTGAAGTCTGGAGGGTGAAGCAGAAGAAGCAGAAGAAGGAGAAGGAGAAGTTGAAGTCTGGAGGGTGAATCAGAAGAAGCAAAAGAAGGAGAAGGAGAAGGTGAAGTCAGGAGGGTGAAGCAGAAGAAGTAGAAGAAGGAGAAGGAGAAGCTGAAGTCTGGAGGGTGAAGCAGAAGAAGCAGAAGAAGGAGAAGGTGATGTCTGGAGGGTGAATCTGAAGAATTAGAAGAAGGAGAAGGAGAAGGTGAAGTCTGGAAGGAGAAGCAGAAGAAGTAGAAGAAGGAGAAGGAGAAGGTGAAGTCTGGAGGGTGAATCAGAAGAAGTAGAAGAAGGAGAAGGAGAAGGTGAAGTCTGGAGGGTGAATCAGAAGAAGCAGAAGAAGGAGAAGGAGCAGGTGAAGAAAGGAGGGAGAAGCAGAAGAAGCAGAAGAAGGAGAAGGAGAAGCTGAAGTCTGGAGGGTGAATCAGAAGAAGTAGAAGAAGGAGAGGGCGAAGGTGAAGTCAGGAGGGTGAATCAGAAGAAGCTAAAGAAGGAGAAGGAGAAGGTGAAGTCTGGAGGGTGAATCAGAGGAAGCAGAAGAAGGAGAAGGAGAAGGTGAAGTCAGGAGGGTGAAGCAGAAGAAGCAGAAGAAGGAGAAGGAGAAGGTGAAGTCTGGAGGGAGAAGCAGAAGAAGGAAAAGGAGAAGGTGAAGTCTGGAGGGTGAATCAGAAGAAGTAGAAGAAGGAGAAGGAGAAGCTAAAGTCTGGATTGTGAAGCAGAAGAATCAGAAGAAGGAGAAGGAGAAGGTGAAGTCTGGGGGGAGAAGCAGAAGAAGCAGAAGAAGGAGAAGGAGAAGGTGAAGTCTGGAGGGCGAAGCAGAAGACGTAAAAGAAGGAGATGGAGAAGGTGAAGTCTGGAGGTTGAATCAGAAGAAGCAGAAGAAGGAGAAGGAGAAGGTGAAGTCTGGAGGGAGAAGCAGACGAAGCAGAAGTAGGAGAAGGAGAAGGTGAAGTCTGGAGGGTGAAGCAGAAGAAGCAGAAGAAGGAGAAGGAGAAGGTGAAGTCTGGAGGGTGAATCAGAAGAAGCAGAAGAAGGAGAAGGAGAAGGTGAAGTCTGGTGGGTGAATCAGAAGAAGCAGAAGAAGGAGAAGGAGAAGGTGAAGTCAGGAGGGTGAATCAGAAGAAGCAGAAGAAGGAGAAGGAGAAGGTGAAGTCAGGAGGGTGAAGCAGAAAAAGTAGAAGAAGGAGAAGGAGAAGGTGAAGTCTGGAGGGTGAAGCAGAAGAAGCAGAAGAAGGAGAAGGAGAAGTTGAAGTCTGGAGGGTGAATCAGAAGAAGCAGAAGAAGGAGAAGGAGAAGGTGAAGTCTGGAGGGTGAATCAGAGGAAGCAGAAGAAGGAGAAGGAGAAGGTGAAGTCAGGAGGGTGAAGCAGAAGAAGCAGAAGAAGGAGAAGGAGAAGGTGAAGTCTGGAGGGAGAAGCAGAAGAAGGAAAAGGAGAAGGTGAAGTCTGGAGGGTGAATCAGAAGAAGTAGAAGAAGGAGAAGGAGAAGCTAAAGTCTGGATTGTGAAGCAGAAGAATCAGAAGAAGGAGAAGGAGAAGGTGAAGTCTGGAGGGAGAAGCAGAAGAAGCAGAAGAAGGAGAAGGAGAAGGT
This sequence comes from Somniosus microcephalus, assembly GCF_052327205.1. NCBI lineage: Eukaryota > Metazoa > Chordata > Chondrichthyes > Squaliformes > Somniosidae > Somniosus > Somniosus microcephalus. Next base: position 657,042 of record NW_028225294.1, read on the forward strand.
GAAGTCTGGAGGGCGAAGCAGAAGACGTAAAAGAAGGAGATGGAGAAGGTGAAGTCTGGAGGTTGAATCAGAAGAAGCAGAAGAAGGAGAAGGAGAAGTTGAAGTCTGGAGGGAGAAGCAGACGAAGCAGAAGAAGGAGAAGGAGAAGGTGAAGTCTGGAGGGTGAATCAGAAGAAGCAGAAGAAGGAGAAGGAGAAGGTGAAGTCTGGAGGGTGAATCAGAAGAAGCAGAAGAAGGAGAAGGAGAAGGTGAAGTCTGGAGGGTGAATCAGAAGAAGCAGAAGAAGGAGAAGGAGAAGGTGAAGTCTGGAGGGTGAATCAGAAGAAGCAGAAGAAGGAGAAGGAGAAGGTGAAGTCAGGAGGGTGAATCAGAAGAAGCAGAAGAAGGAGAAGGAGAAGGTGAAGTCTGGAGGGTGAATCAGAAGAAGTAGAAGAAGGAGAAGGAGAAGGTGAAGTCTGGAGGGTGAATCAGAGGAAGCAGAAGAAGGAGAAGGCGAAGGTGAAGTCTGGAAGGTGAATCAGACGAAGCAGAAGAAGGAGAAGGAGATGGTGAAGTGTGGAGGGTGAAGCAGAAGAAGTAGAAGAAGGAGAAGGAGAAGGTGAAGTCTGTAGGGTGAATCAGAGGAAGCAGAAGAAGGAGAAGGAGAAGGTGAAGTCTGTAGGGTGAATCAGAGGAAGCAGAAGAAGGAGAAGTAGAAGGTGAAGTCAGGAGGGTGAATCAGAAGAAGTAGAAGAAGGAGAAGGAGAAGGTGAAGTCAGGAGGGTGAATCAGAAGAAGCAGAAGAAGGAGAAGGAGAAGTTGAAGTCTGGAGGGTGAATCAGAAGAAGCAGAAGAAGGAGAAGGAGAAAGTGAAGTCAGGAGGGTGAAGCAGAAGAAGTAGAAGAAGGAGAAGGAGAAGCTGAAGTCTGGAGGGTGAAGCAGAAGAAGCAGAAGAAGGAGAAGGAGAAGGTGAAGTCTGGAGGGTGAATCAGAAGAATTAGAAGAAGGAGAAGGAGAAGGTGAAGTCTAGAAGGAGAAGCAGAAGAAGTAGAAGAAGGAGAAGGAGAAGGTGAAGTCTGGAGGGTGAATCAGAAGAAGTAGAAGAAGGAGAAGGAGAAGGTGAAGTCTGGAGGGAGAAGCAGAAGAAGCAGAAGAAGGAGAAGGAAAAGGTGAAGTCTGGATGGAGAAGCAGAAGAAGTAGAAGAAGGAGAAGGAGAAGGTGAAGTCTGGAGGGTGAATCAGAAGAAGTAGAGAAGGAGAAGGAGAAGGTGAAGTCTGGAGGGAGAAGCAGAAGAAGCAGAAGAAGGAGAAGGAGAAGGTGAAGTCTGGCGGGTGAAACAGAAGAAGCAGAAGAAGGAGAAGGAGAAGGTGAAGTCTGGATGGTGAATCAGAAGAAGTAGAAGAAGGAGAAGGATAAGGTGAAGTCTGGAGGGAGAAGCAGAAGAAGTAGAAGAAGGAGAAGGAGAAGGTGAAGTCTGGAGGGTGAATCAGAAGAAGTAGAAGAAGGAGAAGGAGAAGGTGAAGTCTGGAGGGAGAAGCAGAAGAAGTAGAAGAAGGAGAAGGAGAAGGTGAAGTCTGGAGGGTGAATCAGAAGAAGTAGAAGAAGGAGAAGGAGAAGGTGAAGTCTGGAGGGAGAAGCAGAAGAAGTAGAAGAAGGAGAAGGAGAAGGTGAAGTCTGGAGGGTGAATCAGAAGAAGTAGAGGAAGGAGAAGGTGAAGTCTGGAGGGAGAAGCAGAAGAAGCAGAAGAAGGAGACGGAGAAGATGAAGTCTGGAGGGTGAATCAGAAGAAGCAGAAGAAGGAGAAGGAGAAGGTGAAGTCTGGAGGGTGAATCAGAAGAAGTATAAGAAGGAGAAGGAGAAGGTGAAGTCTGGAGTGTGAATCAGAAGAAGCAGAAGAAGGAGAAGGAGAAGGTGCAGTCAGGAGGGTGAAGCAGAAGAAGTAGAAGAAGGAGAAGGAGAAGGTGAAGTCTGGAGGGTGAAGCAGAAGAAGCAGAAGAAGGAGAAGGAGAAGGTGAAGTCAGGAGGGTGAATCAGAAGAAGCAGAAGAAGGAGAAGGAGAGGGTGAAGTCTGGAGGGTGAATCAGAAGAAGCAGAAGAAGGAGAAGGAGAAGGTGAAGTCTGGAGGGTGAATCAGAAGAAGCAGAAGAAGGAGATGGAGAAGGTGAAGTCTGGAGGGTGAATCAGAAGAAGCAGAAGAAGGATAAGGAGAAGGTGAAGTCTGGAGGGTGAATCAGAAGAAGCAGCAGAAGGAGAAGGAGCAGGTGAAGAAAGGAGGGAGAAGCAGAAGAAGCAGAAGAAGGAGAAGGAGAAGCTGAAGTCTGGAGGGTGAATCAGAAGAAGTAGAAGAAGGAGAGGGCGAAGGTGAAGTCAGGAGGGTGAATCAGAAGAAGCTAAAGAAGGAGAAGGAGAAGGTGAAGTCTGGAGGGTGAATCAGAGGAAGCAGAAGAAGGAGAAGGAGAAGGTGAAGTCAGGAGGGTGAAGCAGAAGAAGCAGAAGAAGGAGAAGGAGAAGGTGAAGTCTGGAGGGAGAAGCAGAAGAAGGAGAAGGAGAAGGTGAAGTCTGGAGGGTGAATCAGAAGAAGTAGAAGAAGGAGAAGGAGAAGCTAAAGTCTGGATTGTGAAGCAGAAGAATCAGAAGAAGGAGAAGGAGAAGGTGAAGTCTGGAGGGAGAAGCAGAAGAAGCAGAAGAAGGAGAAGGAGAAGGTGAAGTCTGGAGGGCGAAGCAGAAGACGTAAAAGAAGGAGATGGAGAAGGTGAAGTCTGGAGGTTGAATCAGAAGAAGCAGAAGAAGGAGAAGGAGAAGGTGAAGTCTGGAGGGAGAAGCAGACGAAGCAGAAGAAGGAGAAGGAGAAGGTGAAGTCTGGAGGGTGAAGCAGAAGAAGCAGAAGAAGGAGAAGGAGAAGGTGAAGTCTGGAGGGTGAATCAGAAGAAGCAGAAGAAGGAGAAGGAGAAGGTGAAGTCTGGTGGGTGAATCAGAAGAAGCAGAAGAAGGAGAAGGAGAAGGTGAAGTCAGGAGGGTGAATCAGAAGAAGCAGAAGAAGGAGAAGGAGAAGGTGAAGTCAGGAGGGTGAAGCAGAAGAAGTAGAAGAAGGAGAAGGAGAAGGTGAAGTCTGGAGGGTGAAGCAGAAGAAGCAGAAGAAGGAGAAGGAGAAGTTGAAGTCTGGAGGGTGAATCAGAAGAAGCAGAAGAAGGAGAAGGAGAAGGTGAAGTCAGGAGAGTGAAGCAGAAGAAGTAGAAGAAGGAGAAGGAGAAGGTGAAGTCTGGAGGGTGAAGCAGAAGAAGCAGAAGAAGGAGAAGGAGAAGTTGAAGTCTGGAGGGTGAATCAGAAAAAGCAAAAGAAGGAGAAGGAGAAGGTGAAGTCAGGAGGGTGAAGCAGAAGAAGTAGAAGAAGGAGAAGGAGAAGCTGAAGTCTGGAGGGTGAAGCAGAAGAAGCAGAAGAAGGAGAAGGTGATGTCTGGAGGGTGAATCTGAAGAATTAGAAGAAGGAGAAGGAGAAGGTGAAGTCTGGAAGGAGAAGCAGAAGAAGTAGAAGAAGGAGAAGGAGAAGGTGAAGTCTGGAGGGTGAATCAGAAGAAGTAGAAGAAGGAGAAGGAGAAGGTGAAGTCTGGAGGGTGAATCAGAAGAAGCAGAAGAAGGAGAAGGAGCAGGTGAAGAAAGGAGGGAGAAGCAGAAGAAGCAGAAGAAGGAGAAGGAGAAGCTGAAGTCTGGAGGGTGAATCAGAAGAAGTAGAAGAAGGAGAGGGCGAAGGTGAAGTCAGGAGGGTGAATCAGAAGAAGCTAAAGAAGGAGAAGGAGAAGGTGAAGTCTGGAGGGTGAATCAGAGGAAGCAGAAGAAGGAGAAGGAGAAGGTGAAGTCAGGAGGGTGAAGCAGAAGAAGCAGAAGAAGGAGAAGGAGAAGGTGAAGTCTGGAGGGAGAAGCAGAAGAAGGAGAAGGAGAAGGTGAAGTCTGGAGGGTGAATCAGAAGAAGTAGAAGAAGGAGAAGGAGAAGCTAAAGTCTGGATTGTGAAGCAGAAGAATCAGAAGAAGGAGAAGGAGAAGGTGAAGTCTGGGGGGAGAAGCAGAAGAAGCAGAAGAAGGAGAAGGAGAAGGTGAAGTCTGGAGGGCGAAGCAGAAGACGGAAAAGAAGGAGATGGAGAAGGTGAAGTCTGGAGGTTGAATCAGAAGAAGCAGAAGAAGGAGAAGGAGAAGGTGAAGTCTGGAGGGAGAAGCAGAAGAAGCAGAAGAAGGAGAAGGAGAAGGTGAAGTCTGGTGGGTGAATCAGAAGAAGCAGAAGAAGGAGAAGGAGAAGGTGAAGTCAGGAGGGTGAAGCAGAAGAAGTAGAAGAAGGAGAAGGAGAAGGTGAAGTCTGGAGGGTGAAGCAGAAGAAGCAGAAGAAGGAGAAGGAGAAGTTGAAGTCTGGAGGGTGAATCAGAAGAAGCAGAAGAAGGAGAAGGAGAAGGTGAAGTCAGGAGGGTGAAGCAGAAGAAGTAGAAGAAGGAGAAGGAGAAGCTGAAGTCTGGAGGGTGAAGCAGAAGAAGCAGAAGAAGGAGAAGGAGAAGGTGAAGTCTGGAGGGTGAATCTGAAGAATTAGAAGAAGGAGAAGGAGAAGGTGAAGTCTGGAAGGAGAAGCAGAAGAAGTAGAAGAAGGAGAAGGAGAAGGTGAAGTCTGGAGGGTGAATCAGAAGAAGTAGAAGAAGGAGAAGGAGAAGGTGAAGTCTGGAGGGAGAAGCAGAAGAAGCAGAAGAAGGAGAAGGAGAAGGTGAAGTCTGGATGGAGAAGCAGAAGAAGTAGAAGAAGGAGAAGGAGAAGGTGAAGTCTGGAGGGTGATTCAGAAGAAGTAGAGAAGGAGAAGGAGAAGGTGAAGTCTGGAGGGAGAAGCAGAAGAAGCAGAAGAAGGAGAAGGAGAAGGTGAAGTCTGGCGGGTGAATCAGAAGAAGCAGAAGAAGGAGAAGGAGAAGGTGAAGTCTGGAGGGTGAATCAGAAGAAGTAGAAGAAGGAGAAGGATAAGGTGAAGTCTGGAGGGAGAAGCAGAAGAAGTAGAAGAAGGAGAAGGAGAAGGTGAAGTCTGGAGGGTGAATCAGAAGAAGTAGAAGAAGGAGAAGGAGAAGGTGAAGTCTGGAGGGAGAAGCAGAAGAAGCAGAAGAAGGAGAAGGAGAAGGTGAAGTCGGGAGGGTGAAGCAGAAGAAGCAGAAGAAGGAGAAGGAGAAGGTGAAGTCTGGAGGGTGAATCAGAAGAAGTAGAAGAAGGAGAAGGAGAAGGTGATGTCTGGAGGGAGAAGCAGAAGAAGTAGAAGAAGGAGAAGGAGAAGGTGAAGTCTGGAGGGTGAATCAGAAGAAGTAGAGGAAGGAGAAGGAGAAGGTGAAGTCTGGAGGGAGAAGCAGAAGAAGCAGAAGAAGGAGACGGAGAAGATGAAGTCTGGAGGGTGAATCAGAAGAAGCAGAAGAAGGAGAAGGAGAAGGTGAAGTCTGGAGGGTGAATCAGAAGAAGTATAAGAAGGAGAAGGAGAAGGTGAAGTCTGGAGTGTGAATCAGAAGAAGCAGAAGAAGGAGAAGGAGAAGGTGCAGTCAGGAGGGTGAAGCAGAAGAAGTAGAAGAAGGAGAAGGAGAAGGTGAAGTCTGGAGGGTGAAGCAGAAGAAGCAGAAGAAGGAGAAGGAGAAGGTGAAGTCAGGAGGGTGAATCAGAAGAAGCAGAAGAAGGAGAAGGAGAGGGTGAAGTCTGGAGGGTGAATCAGAAGAAGCAGAAGAAGGAGAAGGAGAAGGTGAAGTCTGTAGGGTGAATCAGAAGAAGCAGAAGAAGGAGATGGAGAAGGTGAAGTCTGGAGGGTGAATCAGAGGAAGCAGAAGAAGGAGACGGAGAAGGTGAAGTCTGGAGGGTGACTCAGAAGAAGTAGAAGAAGGAGAAGGAGGAGGTGAAGTCTGGAGGGTGAATCAGAAGAAGTAGAAGAAGGAGAAGGAGAAGGTGAAGTCTGGAGGGTGAATCAGAGGAAGCAGAAGAAGGAGTAGGCGAAGGTGAAGTCTGGAGGGTGAATCAGAAGAAGTAGAAGAAGGAGAAGGAGAAGGTGAAGTCTGGAGGGTGAATCAGAAGAAGTAGAAGAAGGAGAAGGAGAAGATGAAGTCAAGAGGGTGAAGCAGAAGAAGCAGAAGAAGGAGAAGGAGAAGGTGAAGTCTGGAGGGTGAATCAGAAGATGTAGAAGAAGGAGAAGGTGAAGGTGAAGTCAGGAGGGTGAATCAGAAGAAGGAGAAGAAGGAGAAGGAGAAGGTGAAGTCTGGAGGGTGAATCAGAAGAAGGAGAAGGTGAAATCTGGAGGGCGAATCAGAGGAAGCAGAAGAGGGAGAAGGAGAAGGTGAAGCCTGGAGGGTGAGTCAGAAGAAGCAGAAGAAGGAGAAGGAGAAGGTGAAGTCTGGAGGGTGAATCAGAAGAAGTAGAAGAAGGAGAAGGAGAAGGTGAAGTCTGGAGGGTGAATCAGAAGAAGCAGAAGAAGGAGAAGGAGTTGGTGAAGTCTGGAGGGTGAATCAGAAGAAGCAGAAGAAGGAGAAGGAGAAGGTGAAGTCTGGAGGGTGAATCAGAAGAAGCAGAAGAAGGAGATGGAGAAGGTGAAGTCTGGAGGGTGTATCAGAAGAAGCAGAAGAAGGAGAAGGAGAAGGTGAAGTCAGGAGGGTGAATCAGAAGAAGTAGAAGAAGGAGAAGGAGAAGGTGAAGTCAGGAGGGTGAATCAGAGGAAGCAGAAGAAGGAGAAGGAGAAGGTGAAGACTGGAGGGTGAATCTAAAGAAGGGGAAGAAGGAGAAGGAGAAGGTGAAGTCTGGAGGGTGAATCAGAAGAAGTAGAAGAAGGAGAAGGCGAAGGTGAAGTCAGGAGGGTGAAGCAATAGAAGCAGAAGAAGGAGAAGGAGAAGGTGAAGTCTGGAGGGTGAATCAGAAGAAGCAGAAGAAGGAGAAGGAGAAGATGAAGTCTGGAGGGTGAATCAGAGGAAGCAGAAAAAGGAGAAGGAGAAGGTGAAGTCAGGAGGGTGAAGCAGAAGAAGTAGAAGAAGGAGAAGGAGAAGTTGAACTCAGGAGGGTGAATCAGAAGAAGTAGAAGAAGGAGAAGGCGAAGGTGAAGTCTGGAGGGTGAATCAGAAGAAGGAGAAGGAGAAGGTGAATTCTGGAGGGTGGATCAGAAGAAGGAGAAGAAGGAGAAGGAGAAGGTGAAGTCTGGAGGATGAAACAGAGGAAGCAGAAGAAGGAGAAGGAGAAGGTGCAGTCAGGAGGGTGAAGCAGAAGTAGGAGAAGGTGGAGTCAGGAGGGTGAATCAGAAGAAGCAGAAGAAGGAGAAGGAGAAGGTGAAGTCTAGAGGGTGAATCAGAAGAAGTAGAAGAAGGAGAAGGAGAAGGTGAAGTCTGGAGGGAGAAGCAGACGAAGCAGAAGTAGGAGAAGGAGAAGGTGAAGTCTGGAGGGTGAAGCAGAAGAAGCAGAAGAAGGAGAAGGAGAAGGTGAAGTCTGGAGGGTGAATCAGAAGAAGCAGAAGAAGGAGAAGGAGAAGGTGAAGTCTGGTGGGTGAATCAGAAGAAGCAGAAGAAGGAGAAGGAGAAGGTGAAGTCAGGAGGGTGAATCAGAAGAAGCAGAAGAAGGAGAAGGAGAAGGTGAAGTCAGGAGGGTGAAGCAGAAAAAGTAGAAGAAGGAGAAGGAGAAGGTGAAGTCTGGAGGGTGAAGCAGAAGAAGCAGAAGAAGGAGAAGGAGAAGTTGAAGTCTGGAGGGTGAATCAGAAGAAGCAGAAGAAGGAGAAGGAGAAGGTGAAGTCAGGAGGGTGAAGCAGAAGAAGTAGAAGAAGGAGAAGGAGAAGGTGAAGTCTGGAGGGTGAAGCAGAAGAAGCAGAAGAAGGAGAAGGAGAAGTTGAAGTCTGGAGGGTGAATCAGAAGAAGCAGAAGAAGGAGAAGGAGAAGGTGAAGTCAGGAGGGTGAAGCAGAAGAAGTAGAAGAAGGAGAAGGAGAAGCTGAAGTCTGGAGGGTGAAGCAGAAGAAGCAGAAGAAGGAGAAGGAGAAGGTGAAGTCTGGAGGGTGAATCTGAAGAATTAGAAGAAGGAGAAGGAGAAGGTGAAGTCTGGAAGGAGAAGCAGAAGAAGTAGAAGAAGGAGAAGGAGAAGGTGAAGTCTGGAGGGTGAATCAGAAGAAGTAGAAGAAGGAGAAGGAGAAGGTGAAGTCTGGAGGGAGAAGCAGAAGAAGCAGAAGAAGGAGAAGGAGAAGGTGAAGTCTGGATGGAGAAGCAGAAGAAGTAGAAGAAGGAGAAGGAGAAGGTGAAGTCTGGAGGGTGATTCAGAAGAAGTAGAGAAGGAGAAGGAGAAGGTGAAGTCTGGAGGGAGAAGCAGAAGAAGCAGAAGAAGGAGAAGGAGAAGGTGAAGTCTGGCGGGTGAATCAGAAGAAGCAGAAGAAGGAGAAGGAGAAGGTGAAGTCTGGAGGGTGAATCAGAAGAAGTAGAAGAAGGAGAAGGATAAGGTGAAGTCTGGAGGGAGAAGCAGAAGAAGTAGAAGAAGGAGAAGGAGAAGGTGAAGTCTGGAGGGTGAATCAGAAGAAGTAGAAGAAGGAGAAGGAGAAGGTGAAGTCTGGAGGGAGAAGCAGAAGAAGCAGAAGAAGGAGAAGGAGAAGGTGAAGTCGGGAGGGTGAAGCAGAAGAAGCAGAAGAAGGAGAAGGAGAAGGTGAAGTCTGGAGGGTGAATCAGAAGAAGTAGAAGAAGGAGAAGGAGAAGGTGATGTCTGGAGGGAGAAGCAGAAGAAGTAGAAGAAGGAGAAGGAGAAGGTGAAGTCTGGAGGGTGAATCAGAAGAAGTAGAGGAAGGAGAAGGAGAAGGTGAAGTCTGGAGGGAGAAGCAGAAGAAGCAGAAGAAGGAGACGGAGAAGATGAAGTCTGGAGGGTGAATCAGAAGAAGCAGAAGAAGGAGAAGGAGAAGGTGAAGTCTGGAGGGTGAATCAGAAGAAGTATAAGAAGGAGAAGGAGAAGGTGAAGTCTGGAGTGTGAATCAGAAGAAGCAGAAGAAGGAGAAGGAGAAGGTGCAGTCAGGAGGGTGAAGCAGAAGAAGTAGAAGAAGGAGAAGGAGAAGGTGAAGTCTGGAGGGTGAAGCAGAAGAAGCAGAAGAAGGAGAAGGAGAAGGTGAAGTCAGGAGGGTGAATCAGAAGAAGCAGAAGAAGGAGAAGGAGAGGGTGAAGTCTGGAGGGTGAATCAGAAGAAGCAGAAGAAGGAGAAGGAGAAGGTGAAGTCTGTAGGGTGAATCAGAAGAAGCAGAAGAAGGAGATGGAGAAGGTGAAGTCTGGAGGGTGAATCAGAGGAAGCAGAAGAAGGAGACGGAGAAGGTGAAGTCTGGAGGGTGACTCAGAAGAAGTAGAAGAAGGAGAAGGAGGAGGTGAAGTCTGGAGGGTGAATCAGAAGAAGTAGAAGAAGGAGAAGGAGAAGGTGAAGTCTGGAGGGTGAATCAGAGGAAGCAGAAGAAGGAGTAGGCGAAGGTGAAGTCTGGAGGGTGAATCAGAAGAAGTAGAAGAAGGAGAAGGAGAAGGTGAAGTCTGGAGGGTGAATCAGAAGAAGTAGAAGAAGGAGAAGGAGAAGATGAAGTCAAGAGGGTGAAGCAGAAGAAGCAGAAGAAGGAGAAGGAGAAGGTGAAGTCTGGAGGGTGAATCAGAAGATGTAGAAGAAGGAGAAGGTGAAGGTGAAGTCAGGAGGGTGAATCAGAAGAAGGAGAAGAAGGAGAAGGAGAAGGTGAAGTCTGGAGGGTGAATCAGAAGAAGGAGAAGGTGAAATCTGGAGGGCGAATCAGAGGAAGCAGAAGAGGGAGAAGGAGAAGGTGAAGCCTGGAGGGTGAGTCAGAAGAAGCAGAAGAAGGAGAAGGAGAAGGTGAAGTCTGGAGGGTGAATCAGAAGAAGTAGAAGAAGGAGAAGGAGAAGGTGAAGTCTGGAGGGTGAATCAGAAGAAGCAGAAGAAGGAGAAGGAGTTGGTGAAGTCTGGAGGGTGAATCAGAAGAAGCAGAAGAAGGAGAAGGAGAAGGTGAAGTCTGGAGGGTGAATCAGAAGAAGCAGAAGAAGGAGATGGAGAAGGTGAAGTCTGGAGGGTGTATCAGAAGAAGCAGAAGAAGGAGAAGGAGAAGGTGAAGTCAGGAGGGTGAATCAGAAGAAGTAGAAGAAGGAGAAGGAGAAGGTGAAGTCAGGAGGGTGAATCAGAGGAAGCAGAAGAAGGAGAAGGAGAAGGTGAAGACTGGAGGGTGAATCTAAAGAAGGGGAAGAAGGAGAAGGAGAAGGTGAAGTCTGGAGGGTGAATCAGAAGAAGTAGAAGAAGGAGAAGGCGAAGGTGAAGTCAGGAGGGTGAAGCAATAGAAGCAGAAGAAGGAGAAGGAGAAGGTGAAGTCTGGAGGGTGAATCAGAAGAAGCAGAAGAAGGAGAAGGAGAAGATGAAGTCTGGAGGGTGAATCAGAGGAAGCAGAAAAAGGAGAAGGAGAAGGTGAAGTCAGGAGGGTGAAGCAGAAGAAGTAGAAGAAGGAGAAGGAGAAGTTGAACTCAGGAGGGTGAATCAGAAGAAGTAGAAGAAGGAGAAGGCGAAGGTGAAGTCTGGAGGGTGAATCAGAAGAAGGAGAAGGAGAAGGTGAATTCTGGAGGGTGGATCAGAAGAAGGAGAAGAAGGAGAAGGAGAAGGTGAAGTCTGGAGGATGAATCAGAGGAAGCAGAAGAAGGAGAAGGAGAAGGTGAAGTCAGGAGGGTGAAGCAGAAGTAGGAGAAGGTGGAGTCAGGAGGGTGAATCAGAAGAAGCAGAAGAAGGAGAAGGAGAAGGTGAAGTCTAGAGGGTGAATCAGAAGAAGTAGAAGAAGGAGAAGGAGAAGGTGAAGTCTGGAGGGAGAAGCAGACGAAGCAGAAGTAGGAGAAGGAGAAGGTGAAGTCTGGAGGGTGAAGCAGAAGAAGCAGAAGAAGGAGAAGGAGAAGGTGAAGTCTGGAGGGTGAATCAGAAGAAGCAGAAGAAGGAGAAGGAGAAGGTGAAGTCTGGTGGGTGAATCAGAAGAAGCAGAAGAAGGAGAAGGAGAAGGTGAAGTCAGGAGGGTGAATCAGAAGAAGCAGAAGAAGGAGAAGGAGAAGGTGAAGTCAGGAGGGTGAAGCAGAAAAAGTAGAAGAAGGAGAAGGAGAAGGTGAAGTCTGGAGGGTGAAGCAGAAGAAGCAGAAGAAGGAGAAGGAGAAGTTGAAGTCTGGAGGGTGAATCAGAAGAAGCAGAAGAAGGAGAAGGAGAAGGTGAAGTCAGGAGGGTGAAGCAGAAGAAGTAGAAGAAGGAGAAGGAGAAGGTGAAGTCTGGAGGGTGAAGCAGAAGAAGCAGAAGAAGGAGAAGGAGAAGTTGAAGTCTGGAGGGTGAATCAGAAGAAGCAGAAGAAGGAGAAGGAGAAGGTGAAGTCAGGAGGGTGAAGCAGAAGAAGTAGAAGAAGGAGAAGGAGAAGCTGAAGTCTGGAGGGTGAAGCAGAAGAAGCAGAAGAAGGAGAAGGAGAAGGTGAAGTCTGGAGGGTGAATCTGAAGAATTAGAAGAAGGAGAAGGAGAAGGTGAAGTCTGGAAGGAGAAGCAGAAGAAGTAGAAGAAGGAGAAGGAGAAGGTGAAGTCTGGAGGGTGAATCAGAAGAAGTAGAAGAAGGAGAAGGAGAAGGTGAAGTCTGGAGGGAGAAGCAGAAGAAGCAGAAGAAGGAGAAGGAGAAGGTGAAGTCTGGATGGAGAAGCAGAAGAAGTAGAAGAAGGAGAAGGAGAAGGTGAAGTCTGGAGGGTGATTCAGAAGAAGTAGAGAAGGAGAAGGAGAAGGTGAAGTCTGGAGGGAGAAGCAGAAGAAGCAGAAGAAGGAGAAGGAGAAGGTGAAGTCTGGCGGGTGAATCAGAAGAAGCAGAAGAAGGAGAAGGAGAAGGTGAAGTCTGGAGGGTGAATCAGAAGAAGTAGAAGAAGGAGAAGGATAAGGTGAAGTCTGGAGGGAGAAGCAGAAGAAGTAGAAGAAGGAGAAGGAGAAGGTGAAGTCTGGAGGGTGAATCAGAAGAAGTAGAAGAAGGAGAAGGAGAAGGTGAAGTCTGGAGGGAGAAGCAGAAGAAGCAGAAGAAGGAGAAGGAGAAGGTGAAGTCGGGAGGGTGAAGCAGAAGAAGCAGAAGAAGGAGAAGGAGAAGGTGAAGTCTGGAGGGTGAATCAGAAGAAGTAGAAGAAGGAGAAGGAGAAGGTGATGTCTGGAGGGAGAAGCAGAAGAAGTAGAAGAAGGAGAAGGAGAAGGTGAAGTCTGGAGGGTGAATCAGAAGAAGTAGAGGAAGGAGAAGGAGAAGGTGAAGTCTGGAGGGAGAAGCAGAAGAAGCAGAAGAAGGAGACGGAGAAGATGAAGTCTGGAGGGTGAATCAGAAGAAGCAGAAGAAGGAGAAGGAGAAGGTGAAGTCTGGAGGGTGAATCAGAAGAAGTATAAGAAGGAGAAGGAGAAGGTGAAGTCTGGAGTGTGAATCAGAAGAAGCAGAAGAAGGAGAAGGAGAAGGTGCAGTCAGGAGGGTGAAGCAGAAGAAGTAGAAGAAGGAGAAGGAGAAGGTGAAGTCTGGAGGGTGAAGCAGAAGAAGCAGAAGAAGGAGAAGGAGAAGGTGAAGTCAGGAGGGTGAATCAGAAGAAGCAGAAGAAGGAGAAGGAGAGGGTGAAGTCTGGAGGGTGAATCAGAAGAAGCAGAAGAAGGAGAAGGAGAAGGTGAAGTCTGTAGGGTGAATCAGAAGAAGCAGAAGAAGGAGATGGAGAAGGTGAAGTCTGGAGGGTGAATCAGAGGAAGCAGAAGAAGGAGACGGAGAAGGTGAAGTCTGGAGGGTGACTCAGAAGAAGTAGAAGAAGGAGAAGGAGGAGGTGAAGTCTGGAGGGTGAATCAGAAGAAGTAGAAGAAGGAGAAGGAGAAGGTGAAGTCTGGAGGATGAATCAGAGGAAGCAGAAGAAGGAGTAGGCGAAGGTGAAGTCTGGAGGGTGAATCAGAAGAAGTAGAAGAAGGAGAAGGAGAAGGTGAAGTCTGGAGGGTGAATCAGAAGAAGTAGAAGAAGGAGAAGGAGAAGATGAAGTCAAGAGGGTGAAGCAGAAGAAGCAGAAGAAGGAGAAGGAGAAGGTGAAGTCTGGAGGGTGAATCAGAAGATGTAGAAGAAGGAGAAGGTGAAGGTGAAGTTAGGAGGGTGAATCAGAAGAAGGAGAAGAAGGAGAAGGAGAAGGTGAAGTCTGGAGGGTGAATCAGAAGAAGGAGAAGGTGAAATCTGGAGGGCGAATCAGAGGAAGCAGAAGAGGGAGAAGGAGAAGGTGAAGCCTGGAGGGTGAGTCAGAAGAAGCAGAAGAAGGAGAAGGAGAAGGTGAAGTCTGGAGGGTGAATCAGAAGAAGTAGAAGAAGGAGAAGGAGAAGGTGAAGTCTGGAGGGTGAATCAGAAGAAGCAGAAGAAGGAGAAGGAGTTGGTGAAGTCTGGAGGGTGAATCAGAAGAAGCAGAAGAAGGAGAAGGAGAAGGTGAAGTCTGGAGGGTGAATCAGAAGAAGCAGAAGAAGGAGATGGAGAAGGTGAAGTCTGGAGGGTGTATCAGAAGAAGCAGAAGAAGGAGAAGGAGAAGGTGAAGTCAGGAGGGTGAATCAGAAGAAGTAGAAGAAGGAGAAGGAGAAGGTGAAGTCAGGAGGGTGAATCAGAGGAAGCAGAAGAAGGAGAAGGAGAAGGTGAAGACTGGAGGGTGAATCTAAAGAAGGGGAAGAAGGAGAAGGAGAAGGTGAAGTCTGGAGGGTGAATCAGAAGAAGTAGAAGAAGGAGAAGGCGAAGGTGAAGTCAGGAGGGTGAAGCAATAGAAGCAGAAGAAGGAGAAGGAGAAGGTGAAGTCTGGAGGGTGAATCAGAAGAAGCAGAAGAAGGAGAAGGAGAAGATGAAGTCTGGAGGGTGAATCAGAGGAAGCAGAAAAAGGAGAAGGAGAAGGTGAAGTCAGGAGGGTGAAGCAGAAGAAGTAGAAGAAGGAGAAGGAGAAGTTGAACTCAGGAGGGTGAATCAGAAGAAGTAGAAGAAGGAGAAGGCGAAGGTGAAGTCTGGAGGGTGAATCAGAAGAAGGAGAAGGAGAAGGTGAATTCTGGAGGGTGGATCAGAAGAAGGAGAAGAAGGAGAAGGAGAAGGTGAAGTCTGGAGGATGAATCAGAGGAAGCAGAAGAAGGAGAAGGAGAAGGTGAAGTCAGGAGGGTGAAGCAGAAGTAGGAGAAGGTGGAGTCAGGAGGGTGAATCAGAAGAAGCAGAAGAAGGAGAAGGAGAAGGTGAAGTCTAGAGGGTGAATCAGAAGAAGTAGAAGAAGGAGAAGGAGAAGGTGAAGTCTGGAGGGTGAATCAGAAGAAGTAGAAGAAGGAGAAGGATAAGGTGAAGTCTGGAGGGTGAATCAGAAGAAGCAGAAGAAGGAGGAGGAGAAGGTGAAGTCAGGAGGGTGAAGCAGAAGAAGTAGAAGAAGGAGAAGGAGAAGGCGAAGTCAGGAGGGTGAATCAGAAGAATTAGAAGAAGGTGAAGGAGAAGCTGAAGTCAGGAGGGTGAATCAGAAGAAGCAGAAGAAGGAGAAGGAGAAGGTGAAGTCTGGAGGGTGAATCAGAAGAAGTAGAAGAAGGAGAAGCAGAAGGTGAAGTCTGGAGGGTGAATCAGAGGAAGCAGAAGAAGGAGAAGGAGAAGGTGAAGTCTGGAGGGTGAATCAGAAGAAGTAGAAGAAGGAGAAGGAGGAGGTGAAGTCTGGAGGGTGAATCAGAAGAAGTAGAAGAAGGAGAAGGAGAAGGTGAAGTCTGGAGGGTGAATCAGAGGAAGCAGAAGAAGGAGTAGGCGAAGGTGAAGTCTGGAGGGTGAATCAGAAGAAGCAGAAGAAGGAGAAGGAGAAGGTGAAGTCTGGAGGGAGAAGCAGAAGAAGTAGAAGAAGGAGAAGGAGAAGGTGATGTCTGGAGGGTGAATCAGAAGAAGCAGAAGAAGGAGAAGGAGAAGGTGAAGTCAGGAGGGTGAAGCAGAAGAAGTAGAAGAAGGAGAAGGAGAAGGTGAAGTCAGGACGGTGAATCAGAAGAAGTAGAAGAAGGAGAAGGAGAAGGTGAAGTCAGGAGGGTGAATCAGAAGAAGCAGAAGAAGGAGAAGGAGAAGGTGAAGTCTGGGGGGTGAATCAGAAGAAGTAGAAGAAGGAGAAGGAGAAGGTGAAGTCAGGAGGGTGAATCAGAAGAAGTAGAAGAAGGAGAAGGAGAAGGTGAAGTATGGCGGGTGAATCAGAAGAAGCAGAAGAAGGAGATGGAGAAGGTGAAGTCAGGAGGGTGAATCAGAAGAAGCAGAAGAAGGAGAAGGAGAAGGTGAAGTCTGGAGGGAGAAGCAGAAGAAGTAGAAGAAGGAGAAGGAGAAGGTGAAGCCTGGAGGGTGAATCAGAAGAAGCAGAAGAAGGAGAAGGAGAAGGTGAATTCAGGAGTGTGAAGCAGAAGAAGTAGAAGAAGGAGAAGGAGAAGGTGACGTCTGGAGGGTGAATCAGAAGAAGTAGAAGAAGGAGAAGGCGAAAGTGAAGTCTGGAGGGTGAATCAGAAGAACCAGAAGAAGGAGAAGGAGAAGGTGAAGTCTGGAGGGTGAATCAGAAGAAGTAAAAGAAGGAGAAGGAGAAGGTGAAGTCTGGAGGGTGAATCAGAAGAAGCAGAAGAAGGAGAAGGAGACGGTGAAGTCTGGAGGGTGAATCAGAGGAAGCAGAAGAAGGAGAAGGAGAAGGTGAAGTCTGGAGGGTGAATCAGAAGAAGTAGAAGAAGGAGAATGAGAAGGTGAAGTCTGGAGGGTGAATCAAAGGAAGCAGAAGAAGGAGAAGGCGAAGGTGAAGTCTGGAGGGTGATTCAGAAGAAGCAGAAGAAGGAGAAGGAAAAGGTGAAGTCTGGAGGGTGAAGCAGAAGAAGTAGAAGAAGGAGAAGGAGAAGGTGAAGTCTGGAGGGTGAATCAGAGGACACAGAAGAAGGAGAAGGAGAAGGTGAAGTCAGGAGGGTGAAGCAGAAGAAGAAGAAGGAGAAGGAGAAGCTGAAGTCTGGAGGGTGAATCAGAAGAAGCAGAAGAAGGAGAAGGAGAAGGTGAAGTCAGGAGGGTGAAGCAGAAGAAGTAGAAGAAGGACAAGGAGAAGGTGAAGTCAGGAGGGTGAATCAGAAAAAGTAGAAGAAGGAGAAGGAGAAGGTGAAGTCAGGAGGGTGAATCAGAAGATGCAGAAGAAGGAGAAGGAGAAGGTGAAGTCTGGTGGGTGATTCAGAAGAAGTAGAAGAAGGAGAAGGAGAAGGTGAAGTCAGACGGGTGAAGCAGAAGAAGCAGAAGAAGGAGAAGGAGAAGCTGAAGTCTGGAGGGTGAATCAGAAGAAGCAGAAGAAGGAGAAGGTGAAGGTGAAGTCTGGAGGGTGAATCAGAAGAAGTAGAAGAAGGAGAAGGAGAAGATGAAGTCAAGAGGGTGAAGCAGAAGAAGCAGAAGAAGGAGAAGGAGAAGGTGAAGTCTGGAGGGTGAATCAGAAGATGTAGAAGAAGGAGAAGGTGAAGGTGAAGTCAGGAGGGTGAATCAGAAGAAGGAGAAGAAGGAGAAGGAGAAGGTGAAGTCTGGAGGGTGAATCAGAAGAAGGAGAAGGAGAAGGTGAAATCTGGAGGGCGAATCAGAGGAAGCAGAAGAGGGAGAAGGAGAAGGTGAAGCCTGGAGGGTGAGTCAGAAGAAGCAGAAGAAGGAGAAGGAGAAGGTGAAGTCTGGAGGGTGAATCAGAAGAAGCAGAAGAAGGAGAAGGAGAAGGTGAAGTCTGGAGGGTGAATCAGAAGAAGCAGAAGAAGGAGATGGAGAAGGTGAAGTCTGGAGGGTGTATCAGAAGAAGCAGAAGAAGGAGAAGGAGAAGGTGAAGTCAGGAGGGTGAATCAGAAGAAGTAGAAGAAGGAGAAGGAGAAGGTGAAGTCAGGAGGGTGAATCAGAGGAAGCAGAAGAAGGAGAAGGAGAAGGTGAAGACTGGAGGGTGAATCTAAAGAAGGGGAAGAAGGAGAAGGAGAAGGTGAAGTCTGGAGGGTGAATCAGAAGAAGTAGAAGAAGGAGAAGGCGAAGGTGAAGTCAGGAGGGTGAAGCAATAGAAGCAGAAGAAGGAGAAGGAGAAGGTGAAGTCTGGAGGGTGAATCAGAAGAAGCAGAAGAAGGAGAAGGAGAAGATGAAGTCTGGAGGGTGAATCAGAGGAAGCAGAAAAAGGAGAAGGAGAAGGTGAAGTCAGGAGGGTGAAGCAGAAGAAGTAGAAGAAGGAGAAGGAGAAGTTGAACTCAGGAGGGTGAATCAGAAGAAGTAGAAGAAGGAGAAGGCGAAGGTGAAGTCTGGAGGGTGAATCAGAAGAAGGAGAAGGAGAAGGTGAATTCTGGAGGGTGGATCAGAAGAAGGAGAAGAAGGAGAAGGAGAAGGTGAAGTCTGGAGGATGAATCAGAGGAAGCAGAAGAAGGAGAAGGAGAAGGTGAAGTCAGGAGGGTGAAGCAGAAGTAGGAGAAGGTGGAGTCAGGAGGGTGAATCAGAAGAAGCAGAAGAAGGAGAAGGAGAAGGTGAAGTCTAGAGGGTGAATCAGAAGAAGTAGAAGAAGGAGAAGGAGAAGGTGAAGTCTGGAGGGTGAATCAGAAGAAGCAGAAGAAGGAGAAGGAGAAGGTGAAGTCTGGAGGGTGAATCAGAAGAAGCAGAAGAAGGAGAAGGAGAAGGTGAAGTCTGGAGGTGAGTCAGAAGAAGCAGAAGAAGGAGAAGGAGAAAATGATGTCTGGAGGGAGAAGCAGAAGAAGTAGAAGAAGGAGAAGGATAAGGTGAAGTCTGGAGGGTGAATCAGAAGAAGCAGAAGAAGGAGGAGGAGAAGGTGAAGTCAGGAGGGTGAAGCAGAAGAAGTAGAAGAAGGAGAAGGAGAAGGCGAAGTCAGGAGGGTGAATCAGAAGAATTAGAAGAAGGAGAAGGAGAAGCTGAAGTCAGGAGGGTGAATCAGAAGAAGCAGAAGAAGGAGAAGGAGAAGGTGAAGTCTGGAGGGTGAATCAGAAGAAGTAGAAGAAGGAGAAGCAGAAGGTGAAGTCTGGAGGGTGAATCAGAAGGAGTAGAAGAAGGAGAAGGAGAAGGTGAAGTCTGGAGGGTGAATCAGAGGAAGCAGAAGAAGGAGAAGGAGAAGGTGAAGTCTGGAGGGTGAATCAGAAGAAGTAGAAGAAGGAGAAGGAGGAGGTGAAGTCTGGAGGGTGAATCAGAAGAAGTAGAAGAAGGAGAAGGAGAAGGTGAAGTCTGGAGGGTGAATCAGAGGAAGCAGAAGAAGGAGTAGGCGAAGGTGAAGTCTGGAGGGTGAATCAGAAGAAGCAGAAGAAGGAGAAGGAGAAGGTGAAGTCTGGAGGGAGAAGCAGAAGAAGTAGAAGAAGGAGAAGGAGAAGGTGATGTCTGGAGGGTGAATCAGAAGAAGCAGAAGAAGGAGAAGGAGAAGGTGAAGTCAGGAGGGTGAAGCAGAAGAAGTAGAAGAAGGAGAAGGAGAAGGTGAAGTCAGGAGGGTGAATCAGAAGAAGCAGAAGAAGGAGAAGGAGAAGGTGAAGTCTGGGGGGTGAATCAGAAGAAGTAGAAGAAGGAGAAGGAGAAGGTGAAGTCAGGAGGGTGAATCAGAAGAAGTAGAAGAAGGAGAAGGAGAAGGTGAAGTATGGCGGGTGAATCAGAAGAAGCAGAAGAAGGAGATGGAGAAGGTGAAGTCAGGAGGGTGAATCAGAAGAAGCAGAAGAAGGAGAAGGAGAAGGTGAAGTCTGGAGGGAAAAGCAGAAGAAGTAGAAGAAGGAGAAGGAGAAGGTGAAGCCTGGAGGGTGAATCAGAAGAAGCAGAAGAAGGAGAAGGAGAAGGTGAATTCAGGAGTGTGAAGCAGAAGAAGTAGAAGAAGGAGAAGGAGAAGGTGACGTCTGGAGGGTGAATCAGAAGAAGTAGAAGAAGGAGAAGGCGAAGGTGAAGTCTGGAGTGTGAATCAGAAGAACCAGAAGAAGGAGAAGGAGAAGGTGAAGTCTGGAGGGTGAATCAGAAGAAGTAAAAGAAGGAGAAGGAGAAGGTGAAGTCTGGAGGGTGAATCAGAAGAAGCAGAAGAAGGAGAAGGAGACGGTGAAGTCTGGAGGGTGAATCAGAGGAAGCAGAAGAAGGAGAAGGAGAAGGTGAAGTCTGGAGGGTGAATCAGAAGAAGTAGAAGAAGGAGAATGAGAAGGTGAAGTCTGGAGGGTGAATCAAAGGAAGCAGAAGAAGGAGAAGGCGAAGGTGAAGTCTGGAGGGTGATTCAGAAGAAGCAGAAGAAGGAGAAGGAAAAGGTGAAGTCTGGAGGGTGAAGCAGAAGAAGTAGAAGAAGGAGAAGGTGAAGTCTGGAGGGTGAATCAGAGGACACAGAAGAAGGAGAAGGAGAAGATGAAGTCAGGAGGGTGAAGCAGAAGAAGAAGAAGGAGAAGGAGAAGCTGAAGTCTGGAGGGTGAATCAGAAGAAGCAGAAGAAGGAGAAGGAGAAGGTGAAGTCAGGAGGGTGAAGCAGAAGAAGTAGAAGAAGGACAAGGAGAAGGTGAAGTCAGGAGGGTGAATCAGAAAAAGTAGAAGAAGGAGAAGGAGAAGGTGAAGTCAGGAGGGTGAATCAGAAGATGCAGAAGAAGGAGAAGGAGAAGGTGAAGTCTGGTGGGTGATTCAGAAGAAGTAGAAGAAGGAGAAGGAGAAGGTGAAGTCAGAAGGGTGAAGCAGAAGAAGCAGAAGAAGGAGAAGGAGAAGCTGAAGTCTGGAGGGTGAATCAGAAGAAGCAAAAGAAGGACAAGGAGAAGGTGAAGTCAGGAGGGTGAATCAGAAGAAGTAGAAGAAGGAGAAGGAGAAGATGAAGTCAGGAGGGTGAATCAGAAGAAGCAGAAGAAGGAGAAGGAGAAGGTGAAGTCTGGAGGGTGATTCAGAAGAGGTAGAAGAAGGAGAAGGAGAAGGTGAAGTCAGGAGGGTGAAGCAGAAGAAGCAGAAGAAGGAGAAGGAGAAGCTGAAGTCTGGAGGGTGAATCAGAAGAAGCAGAAGAAGGAGAAGGAGATGGTGAAGTCAGGAGGGTGAAGCAGAAGAAGTAGAAAAAGGAGAAGGAGAAGGTGAAGTCTGGAGGGTGAATCAGAAGAAGGAGAAGAAGGAGAAGGAGAAGGTGAAGTCTGGAGGGTGAATCAGAAGAAGTAGAAGAAGGAGAAGGAGAAGGTGAAGTCAAGAGGGTGAAGCAGAAGAAGCAGAAGAAGGAGATGGAGAAGGTGAAGTCTGGAGGGTGAATCAGAAGATGTAGAAGAAGGAGAAGGCGATGGTGAAGTCAGGAGGGTGAACCAGAAGAAGGAGAAGAAGGAGAAGGAGAAGGTGAAGTCTGGAGGGTGAATCAGAAGAAGTAGAAGGAGAAGGAGAAGGTGAAATCTGGAGGGTGAATCAGAGGAAGCAGAAGAAGGAGAAGGAGAAGGTGAAGCCTGGAGGGTGAATCAGAAGAAGTAGAAGAAGGAGAAGGTGAAGTCTGGAGGGTGAATCAGAAGAAGCAGAAGAAGGAGAAGGAGAAGGTGAAGTCTGGAGGGTGAATCAGAGGAAGCAGAGGAAGGAGAAGGAGATGGTGAAGTCAGGAGGGTGAAGCAGAAGAAGTAGAAGAAGGAGAAGGAGAAGGTGATGTCAGGAGGGTGAATCAGAAGAAGTAGAAGAAGGAGAAGGCGAAGGTGAAGTCTGGAGGGTGAATCAGAAGAAGCAGAAGATGGAGAAGGAGAAGGTAAAGTCTGGAGAGAGAATCAGAAGAGGTAGAAGAAGGAGAAGGAGAAGGTGAAGTCTGGAGGGTGAATCAGAAGAAGCAGAAGAAGGAGAAGGAGAAGGTGAAGCCTGGAGGGTGAATCAGAGGAAGCAGAAGAAGGAGAAGGAGAAGGTGAAGTCTGGAGGGTGAATCAGAAGAAGTAGAAGAAGGAGAAGGAGAAGGTGAAGTCTGGAGGGTGAATCAGAGGAAGCAGAAGATGGAGAAGGCGAAGGTGAAGTCTGGAGGGTGAATCAGAAGAAGCAGAAGAAGGAGAAGGAAAAGGTGAAGTCTGGAGGGTGAAGCAGAAGAAGTAGAAGAAGGAGAAGGAGAAGATGATGTCTGGAGGGTGAATCAGAGGACACAGAAGAAGGAGAAGGAGATGGTGAAGTCAGGAGGGTGAAGCAGAAGAAGTAGAAGAAGGAGAAGGAGAAGGTAAAGTCAGGAGGGTGAATCAGAAGAAGTAGAAGAAGGAGAAGGAGAAGGTGAAGTCTGGAGGGTGAATCAGAAGAAGCAGAAGAAGGAGAAGGAGAAGGTGAAGTCAGGAGGGTGAGTCAGAAGAAGCACAAGAAGGAGAAGGAGAAGGTGAAGTCTGGAGGGTGAATCAGAGGAAGCAGAAGAAGGAGAAGGAGAAGGTGAAGTCAGGAGGGTGAAGCAGAAGAAGTAGAAGAAGGAGCAGGAGAAGTTGAAGTCTGGAGGGTGAAGCAGAAGAAGTAGAAGAAGGAGAATGAGAAGGTGAAGTCAGGAGGGTGAATCAGAGGAGGCAGAAGAAGGAGAAGGAGACGGTGAAGTCAGGAGGGTGAAGCAGAAGAAGTAGAAGAAGGAGAAGGAGAAGGTGAAGTCTGGAGGGTGAATCAGAAGAAGAAGAAGAAGGAGAAGGAGAAGGTGAAGTCTGGAGGGTGAATCAGAAGAAGCAGAAGAAGGAGAAGGAGAAGGTGAAGTCTGGAGGGTGAATCAGAAGAAGCAGAAGAAGGAGAAGGAGAAGGTGAAGTCTGGAGGGTGAATCAGAAGAAGCAGAAGAAGGAGAAGGAGAAGGTGAAGTCTGGAGTGTGAATCAGAAGAAGGAGAAGGAGAAGGTGAAGTCTGGAGGGTGAATCAGAAGAAGCAGAAGAAGGAGAAGGAGAAGGTGAAGTCAGGAGGGTGAATCAGAAGAAGTAGAAGAAGGAGAAGGAGTAGGTGAAGTCAGGAGGGTGAATCAGAGGAAGTAGAAGAAGGAGAAGGAGAAGGTGAAGTCCGGAGGGTGAATCAGAAGAAGGAGAAGAAGGAGAAGGAGAAGGTGAAGTCTGGAGGGTGAATCAGAAGAAGTAGAAGAAGGAGAAGGCGAAGGTGAAGTCAGGAGGGTGAAGCAGAAGAAGCAGAAGAAGCAGAAGGAGAAGGTGAAGTCAGGAGGGTGAATCAGAAGAAGCAGAAGAAGGAGAAGGAGAAGGTGATGTCTGGAGGGTGAATCAGAAGATGTAGAAGAAGGAGAAGGAGAAGGTGAAGTCTGGAGGGTGAATCAGAAGAAGCAGAAGAAGGAGAAGGAAAGGTGAAGTCTGGAGGGTGAATCAGAAGAAGCAGAAGAAGGAGAAGGAGAAGGTGAAGTCAGGAGGGTGAATCAGAAGAAGCAGAAGAAGGAGAAGGAGAAGGTGAAGTCTGGAGGGTGAATCAGAAGAAGTAGAACAAGGAGAAGGAGAAGGTGAAGACTGGAGGGTGAATCAGAAGAAGCAGAAGAAGGAGAAGGAGAAGGTGAAGTCTGGAGGGTGAATCAGAGGAAGCAGAAGAAGGAGAAGGAGAAGGTGAAGTCTGGAGGGTGAATCAGAAGAAGTAGAAGAAGGAGAAGGAGAAGGTGAAGTCTGGAGGGTGAATCAGAGGAAGCAGAAGAAGGAGAAGGCGAAGGTGTAATCTAGAGGGTGAATCAGAAGAAGCAGAAGAAGGAGAAGGAAAAGGTGAAGTCTGGAGGTTGAAGCAGAAGACGTAGAAGAAGGAGAAGGAGAAGGTGAAGTCTGGAGGGTGAATCAGAGGACACAGAAGAAGGAGAAGGAGAAGGTGAAGTCTGGAGGGTGAAGCAGAAGAAGCAGAAGAAGGAGAAGGAGAAGGTGAAGTCAGGAGGGTGAAGCAGAAGAAGTAGAAGAAGGAGAAGGAGAAGGTGAAGTCAGGAGGGTGAATCAGAAGAAGTAGAAGAAGGAGAAGGAGAAGGTGAAGTCAGGAGGGTGAATCAGAAGAAGCAGAAGAAGGAGAAGGAGAAGATGAAGTCTGGAGGGTGAATCAGAAGAAGTAGAAGAAGGAGAAGGAGAAGGTGAAGTCTGGAGGGTGAATCAGAAGAAGCAGAAGAAGGAGAAGGAGAAGGTGAAGTCAGGAGGGTGAAGCAGAAGAAGTAGAAGAAGGACAAGGAGAAGGTGAAGTCAGGAGGGTGAATCAGAAAAAGTAGAAGAAGGAGAAGGAGAAGGTGAAGTCAGGAGGGTGAATCAGAAGATGCAGAAGAAGGAGAAGGAGAAGGTGAAGTCTGGTGGGTGATTCAGAAGAAGTAGAAGAAGGAGAAGGAGAAGGTGAAGTCAGAAGGGTGAAGCAGAAGAAGCAGAAGAAGGAGAAGGAGAAGCTGAAGTCTGGCGGGTGAATCAGAAGAAGCAGAAGAAGGACAAGGAGAAGGTGAAGTCAGGAGGGTGAATCAGAAGAAGTAGAAGAAGGAGAAGGAGAAGATGAAGTCAGGAGGGTGAATCAGAAGAAGCAGAAGAAGGAGAAGGAGAAGGTGAAGTCTGGAGGGTGATTCAGAAGAAGTAGAAGAAGGAGAAGGAGAAGGTGAAGTCAGGAGGGTGAAGCAGAAGAAGCAGAAGAAGGAGAAGGAGAAGCTGAAGTCTGGAGGGTGAATCAGAAGAAGCAGAAGAAGGAGAAGGAGATGGTGAAGTCAGGAGGGTGAAGCAGAAGAAGTAGAAAAAGGAGAAGGAGAAGGTGAAGTCTGGAGGGTGAATCAGAAGAAGGAGAAGAAGGAGAAGGAGAAGGTGAAGTCTGGAGGGTGAATCAGAAGAAGTAGAAGAAGGAGAAGGAGAAGGTGAAGTCAAGAGGGTGAAGCAGAAGAAGCAGAAGAAGGAGATGGAGAAGGTGAAGTCTGGAGGGTGAATCAGAAGATGTAGAAGAAGGAGAAGGCGATGGTGAAGTCAGAAGGGTGAACCAGAAGAAGGAGAAGAAGGAGAAGGAGAAGGTGAAGTCTGGAGGGTGAATCAGAAGAAGTAGAAGAAGGAGAAGGAGAAGGTGAAATCTGGAGGGTGAATCAGAGGAAGCAGAAGAAGGAGAAGGAGAAGGTGAAGCCTGGAGGGTGAATCAGAAGAAGTAGAAGAAGGAGAAGGTGAAGTCTGGAGGGTGAATCAGAAGAAGCAGAAGAAGGAGAAGGAGAAGGTGAAGTCTGGAGGGTGAATCAGAGGAAGCAGAGGAAGGAGAAGGAGATGGTGAAGTCAGGAGGGTGAAGCAGAAGAAGTAGAAGAAGGAGAAGGAGAAGGTGATGTCAGGAGGGTGAATCAGAAGAAGTAGAAGAAGGAGAAGGCGAAGGTGAAGTCTGGAGGGTGAATCAGAAGAAGCAGAAGATGGAGAAGGAGAAGGTAAAGTGTGGAGAGAGAATCAGAAGAGGTAGAAGAAGGAGAAGGAGAAGGTGAAGTCTGGAGGGTGAATCAGAAGAAGCAGAAGAAGGAGAAGGAGAAGGTGAAGTCTGGAGGGTGAATCAGAGGAAGCAGAAGAAGGAGAAGGAGAAGGTGAAGTCTGGAGGGTGAATCAGAAGAAGTAGAAGAAGGAGAAGGAGAAGGTGAAGTCTGGAGGGTGAATCAGAGGAAGCAGAAGATGGAGAAGGCGAAGGTGAAGTCTGGAGGGTGAATCAGAAGAAGCAGAAGAAGGAGAAGGAAAAGGTGAAGTCTGGAGGGTGAAGCAGAAGAAGTAGAAGAAGGAGAAGGAGAAGATGATGTCTGGAGGGTGAATCAGAGGACACAGAAGAAGGAGAAGGAGATGGTGAAGTCAGGAGGGTGAAGCAGAAGAAGTAGAAGAAGGAGAAGGAGAAGGTAAAGTCAGGAGGGTGAATCAGAAGAAGTAGAAGAAGGAGAAGGAGAAGGTGAAGTCTGGAGGGTGAATCAGAAGAAGCAGAAGAAGGAGAAGGAGAAGGTGAAGTCAGGAGGGTGAGTCAGAAGAAGCACAAGAAGGAGAAGGAGAAGGTGAAGTCTGGAGGGTGAATCAGAGGAAGCAGAAGAAGGAGAAGGAGAAGGTGAAGTCAGGAGGGTGAAGCAGAAGAAGTAGAAGAAGGAGCAGGAGAAGTTGAAGTCTGGAGGGTGAAGCAGAAGAAGTAGAAGAAGGAGAAGGAGAAGGTGAAGTCAGGAGGGTGAATCAGAGGAGGCAGAAGAAGGAGAAGGAGACGGTGAAGTCAGGAGGGTGAAGCAGAAGAAGTAGAAGAAGGAGAAGGAGAAGGTGAAGTCTGGAGGGTGAATCAGAAGAAGAAGAAGGAGAAGGAGAAGGTGAAGTCTGGAGGGTGAATCAGAAGAAGCAGAAGAAGGAGAAGGAGAAGGTGAAGTCTGGAGGGTGAATCAGAAGAAGCAGAAGAAGGAGAAGGAGAAGGTGAAGTCTGGAGGGTGAATCAGAAGAAGCAGAAGAAGGAGAAGGAGAAGGTGAAGTCTGGAGTGTGAATCAGAAGAAGGAGAAGGAGAAGGTGAAGTCTGGAGGGTGAATCAGAAGAAGCAGAAGAAGGAGAAGGAGAAGGTGAAGTCAGGAGGGTGAATCAGAAGAAGTAGAAGAAGGAGAAGGAGTAGGTGAAGTCAGGAGGGTGAATCAGAGGAAGTAGAAGAAGGAGAAGGAGAAGGTGAAGTCCGGAGGGTGAATCAGAAGAAGGAGAAGAAGGAGAAGGAGAAGGTGAAGTCTGGAGGGTGAATCAGAAGAAGTAGAAGAAGGAGAAGGCGAAGGTGAAGTCAGGAGGGTGAAGCAGAAGAAGCAGAAGAAGCAGAAGGAGAAGGTGAAGTCAGGAGGGTGAATCAGAAGAAGCAGAAGAAGGAGAAGGAGAAGGTGATGTCTGGAGGGTGAATCAGAAGATGTAGAAGAAGGAGAAGGAGAAGGTGAAGTCTGGAGGGTGAATCAGAAGAAGCAGAAGAAGGAGAAGGAAAGGTGAAGTCTGGAGGGTGAATCAGAAGAAGCAGAAGAAGGAGAAGGAGAAGGTGAAGTCAGGAGGGTGAATCAGAAGAAGCAGAAGAAGGAGAAGGAGAAGGTGAAGTCTGGAGGGTGAATCAGAAGAAGTAGAACAAGGAGAAGGAGAAGGTGAAGTCTGGAGGGTGAATCAGAAGAAGCAGAAGAAGGAGAAGGAGAAGGTGAAGTCTGGAGGGTGAATCAGAGGAAGCAGAAGAAGGAGAAGGAGAAGGTGAAGTCTGGAGGGTGAATCAGAAGAAGTAGAAGAAGGAGAAGGAGAAGGTGAAGTCTGGAGGGTGAATCAGAGGAAGCAGAAGAAGGAGAAGGCGAAGGTGTAATCTAGAGGGTGAATCAGAAGAAGCAGAAGAAGGAGAAGGAAAAGGTGAAGTCTGGAGGTTGAAGCAGAAGACGTAGAAGAAGGAGAAGGAGAAGGTGAAGTCTGGAGGGTGAATCAGAGGACACAGAAGAAGTAGAAGGAGAAGGTGAAGTCTGGAGGGTGAAGCAGAAGAAGCAGAAGAAGGAGAAGGAGAAGGTGAAGTCAGGAGGGTGAAGCAGAAGAAGTAGAAGAAGGAGAAGGAGAAGGTGAAGTCAGGAGGGTGAATCAGAAGAAGTAGAAGAAGGAGAAGGAGAAGGTGAAGTCAGGAGGGTGAATCAGAAGAAGCAGAAGAAGGAGAAGGAGAAGATGAAGTCTGGAGGGTGAATCAGAAGAAGTAGAAGAAGGAGAAGGAGAAGGTGAAGTCTGGAGGGTGAATCAGACGAAGTAGAAGAAGGAGATGGAGAAGGTGAAGTCTGGAGGGTGAATCAGACGAAGTAGAAGAAGGAGATGGAGAAGGTGAAGTCTGGAGGGTGAATCAGAAGAAGCAGAAGAAGGAGAAGGCGAAGGTGAAGTCTGGAGGGTGAATCAGAAGAAGCAGAAGAAGGAGAAGGAGAAGGTGAAGTCAGGAGGGTGAAGCAGAAGAAGTAGAAGAAGGAGAAGGAGAAGGTGAAGTCTGCAGGGTGAATCAGAGGAAGCAGAAGAAGGAGAAGGAGAAGGTGAAGTCAGGAGGGTGAATCAGAAGAAGCAGAAGAAGGAGAAGGAGAAGGTGAAGTCAGGAGGGTGAATCAGAGGAAGCAGAAGATGGAGAAGGCGAATGTGAAGTCTGGAGGGTGAATCAGAAGAAGCAGAAGAAGGAGAAGGAAAAGGTGAAGTCTAGAGTGTGAAGCAGAAGAAGTAGAAGAAGGAGAAGGAGAAGATGAAGTCTGGAGGGTGAATCAGAGGACACAGAAGAAGGAGAAGGAGAAGGTGAAGTAAGGAGGGTGAAGCAGAAGAAATAGAAGAAGGAGAAGGAGAAGGTGAAGTCAGGAGGGTGAATCAGAAGAAGTAGAAGAAGGAGAAGGAGAAGGTGAAGTATGGAGGGTGAATCAGAAGAAGCAGAAGAAGGAGAAGGAGAAGGTGAAGTCAGGAGGGTGAATCAGAAGAAGCAGAAGAAGGAGAAGGAGAAGGTGAAGTCTGGAGGGAGAAGCAGAAGAAGTAGAAGAAGGAGAAGGAGAAGGTGAAGTCAGGAGGGTGAAGTAGAAGAAGTAGAAGAAGGAGAAGGAGAAGGTGAAGTCAGGAGGGTGAATCAGAAGAAGTAGAAGAAGGAGAAGGAGAAGGTGAAGTCAGGAGGGTGAATCAGAAGAAGCAGAAGAAGGAGAAGGAAAAGGTGAAGTCTAGAGTGTGAAGCAGAAGAAGTAGAAGAAGGAGAAGGAGAAGATGAAGTCTGGAGGGTGAATCAGAGGACACAGAAGAAGGAGAAGGAGAAGGTGAAGTAAGGAGGGTGAAGCAGAAGAAATAGAAGAAGGAGAAGGAGAAGGTGAAGTCAGGAGGGTGAATCAGAAGAAGTAGAAGAAGGAGAAGGAGAAGGTGAAGTATGGAGGGTGAATCAGAAGAAGCAGAAGAAGGAGAAGGAGAAGGTGAAGTCAGGAGGGTGAATCAGAAGAAGCAGAAGAAGGAGAAGGAGAAGGTGAAGTCTGGAGGGAGAAGCAGAAGAAGTAGAAGAAGGAGAAGGAGAAGGTGAAGTCAGGAGGGTGAAGCAGAAGAAGTAGAAGAAGGAGAAGGAGAAGGTGAAGTCAGGAGGGTGAATCAGAAGAAGTAGAAGAAGGAGAAGGAGAAGGTGAAGTCAGGAGGGTGAATCAGAAGAAGCAGAAGAAGGAGAAGGAGAAGGTGAAGTCTGGAGGGTGAATCAGAAGAAGTAGAAGAAGGAGAAGGAGAAGGTGAAGTCTGGAGGGTGAATCAGACGAAGTAGAAGAAGGAGATGGAGAAGGTGAAGTCTGGAGGGTGAATCAGAAGAAGCAGAAGAAGGAGAAGGCGAAGGTGAAGTCTGGAGGGTGAATCAGAAGAAGCAGAAGAAGGAGAAGGAGAAGGTGAAGTCAGGAGGGTGAAGCAGAAGAAGTAGAAGAAGGAGAAGGAAAAGGTGAAGTCTGTAGGGTGAATCAGCGGAAGCAGAAGAAGGAGAAGGAGAAGGTGAAGTCAGGAGGGTGAATCAGAAGAAGCAGAAGAAGGAGAAGGAGAAGGTGAAGTCAGGAGGGTGAATCAGAGGAAGCAGAAGATGGAGAAGGCGAATGTGAAGTCTGGAGGGTGAATCAGAAGAAGCAGAAGAAGGAGAAGGAAAAGGTGAAGTCTAGAGTGTGAAGCAGAAGAAGTAGAAGAAGGAGAAGGAGAAGATGAAGTCTGGAGGGTGAATCAGAGGACACAGAAGAAGGAGAAGAAGAAGGTGAAGTAAGGAGGTTGAAGCAGAAGAAATAGAAGAAGGAGAAGGAGAAGGTGAAGTCAGGAGGGTGAATCAGAAGAAGTAGAAGAAGGAGAAGGAGAAGGTGAAGTATGGAGGGTGAATCAGAAGAAGCAGAAGAAGGAGAAGGAGAAGGTGAAGTCAGGAGGGTGAATCAGAAGAAGCAGAAGAAGGAGAAGGAGAAGGTGAAGTCTGGAGGGAGAAGCAGAAGAAGTAGAAGAAGGAGAAGGAGAAGATGAAGTCTGGAGGGTGAAGCAGAAGAAGTAGAAGAAGGAGAAGGAGAAGGTGAAGTCTGGAGGGTGAATCAGAAGAAGTAGAAGAAGGAGAAGGAGAAGATGAAGTCTGGAGGGTGAAGCAGAAGAAGTAGAAGAAGGAGAAGGAGAAGGTGAAGTCTGGAGGGTGAATCAGAGGAAGCAGAAGAAGGAGAAGGAGAAGGTGAAGTCAGGAGGGTGAAGCAGAAGAAGTACAAGAAGGAGAAGGAGAAGGTGAAGTCAGGAGGGTGAATCAGAAGAAGTAGGAGAGGGAGAAGGTGAAGTCTGGAGGGTGAATCAGAAGAAGTAGAAGAAGGAGAAGGAGAAGGTGAAGTCAGGAGGGTGAATCAGAGGAAGCAGCAGAAGGAGAAGGAAAAGGTGAAGTCTGGAGGATGAATCAGAAGAAGTAGAAGAAGGAGAAGGAGAAGGTGAAGTCTGGAGGGTGAATCAGAAGAAGTAGAAGAAGGAGAAGGAGAAGGTGAAGTCTGGAGGGTGAATCAGAAGAAGCAGAAGAAGGAGAAGGAGATGGTGAAGTCTGGAGTGTGAATCAGAAGAAGAAGAAGAAGGAGAAGGAGAAGGTGAAGTCTGGAGGGTGAAGCAGACGAAGCAGAAGAAGGAGAAGGAGAAGGTGAAGTCTGGAGGGTGAATCAGAAGAAGCAGAAGAAGGAGAAGGAGAAGGTGAAGTCTGGAGGGTGAATCAGAAGAAGCAGAAGAAGGAGAAGGAGAAGGTGAAGTCAGGAGGGTGAATCAGAAGAAGCAGAAGAAGGAGAAGGAGAAGGTGAAGCCTGGAGGGTGAATCAGAAGAAGTAGAAGATGGAGAAGGAGAAGGTGAAGTCTGGAGGGTGAATCAGAAGAAGTAGAAGAAGGAGATGGAGAAGGTGAAGTCTGGAGCGTGAATCAGAAGAAGCAGAAGAAGGAGAAGGAGAAGGTGAAGTCTGGAGGGTGAATCAGAGGAAGCAGAAGATGGAGAAGGAGAAGGTGAAGTCAGGAGGGAGAAGCAGAAGAAGTAGAAGAAGGAGAAGGAGAAGGTGAAGTCAGGAGGGTGAATCAGAAGAAGTAGAAGAAGGAGAAGGCGAAGTTGAAGTCTGGAGGGTGAATCAGAAGAAGCAGAAGATGGAGAAGGAGAAGGTAAAGTCTGGAGGGTGAATCAGAAGAGGTAGAAGAAGGAGAAGGAGAAGGTGAAGTCTGGAGGGTGAATCAGAAGAAGCAGAAAAAGGAGAAGGAGAAGGTGAAGTCTGGAGGGTGAATCAGAGGAAGCAGAAGAAGGAGAAGGAGAAGTTGAAGTCTGGAGGGTGAATCAGAAGAAGTATAAGAAGGAGAAGGAGAAGGTGAAGTCTGGAGGGTGAATCAGAGGAAGCAGAAGATGGAGAAGGCGAATGTGAGGTCTGGAGGGTGAATCAGAAGAAGGAGAAGAAGGAGAAGGAAAAGGTGAAGTCTAGAGTGTGAAGCAGAAGAAGTAGAAGAAGGAGAAGGACAAGATGAAGTCTGGAGGGTGAATCAGAGGACACAGAAGAAGGAGAAGGAGAAGGTGAAGTCAGGAGGGTGAAGCAGGAGAAGTAAAAGAAGGAGAAGGAGAAGGTAAAGTCAGGAGGTTGAATCAGAAGAAGTAGAAGAAGGAGAAGGAGAAGGTGAAGTCTGGAGGGTGAATCAGAAGAAGCAGAATAAGGAGAAGGAGAAGGTGAAGTCAGGAGGGTGAATCAGAGGAAGCAGAAGAAGGAGAAGGAGAAGGTGAAGTCTGGAGGGTGAAGCAGAAGAAGTAGACGAAGGAGATGGAGAAGGTGAAGTCTGGAGGGTGAATCAGAGGAAGCAGAAGAAGGAGAAGGAGAAGGTGAAGTCAGGAGGGTGAAGCAGAAGAAGTAGAAGGAGAAGGAGAAGGTGAAGTCAGGGGGGTGAATCAGAAGAAGTAGAAGAAGGAGAAGGATAAGGTGAAGTCTGGAAGTTGAATCAGAAGAAGTAGAAGAAGGAGAAGGAGAAGGTGAAGTCAGGAGGGTGAATCAGAGGAAGCAGAAGAAGGAGAAGGAGAAGGTGAAGTCTGGAGGGTGAATCAGAAGAAGCAGAAGAAGGAGAAGGAGATGGTGAAGTCTGGAGGGTGAATCAGAAGAAGCAGAAGAAGGAGAAGGAGAAGGTGAAGTCTGGAGGGTGAATCAGAAGAAGCAGAAGAAGGAGAAGGAGAAGGTGAAGTCTGGAGGGTGAATCAGAAGAAGCAGAAGAAGGAGAAGGAGAAGGTGAAGTCTGGGGTGTGAATCAGAAGAAGGAGAAGGAGAAGGTGAAGTCTGGAGGGTGAATCAGAAGAAGCAGAAGAAGGAGCAGGAGAAGGTGAAGTCAGGAGGGTGAATCAGAAGAAGTAGCAGAAGGAGAAGGAGAAGTTGAAGTCAGGAGGGTGAATCAGAGGAAGCAGAAGAAGGAGAAGGAGAAGGTGAAGTCTGGAGGGTGAATCAGAAGAAGGAGAAGGAGAAGGTGAAGTCTGGAGGGTGAATCAGAAGAAGTAGAAGAAGGAGAAAGCGAAGGTGAAGTCAGGAGGGTGAAGCAGAAGAAGCAGAAGAAGCAGAAGGAGAAGGTGAAGTCAGGAGGGTGAATCAGAAGAAGCAGAACAAGGAGAAGGAGAAGATGATGTCTGGAGGGTGAATCAGAAGACGTAGAAGAAGGGGAAGGAGAAGGTGAAGTCTGGAGGGTGAATCAGAAGAATCAGAAGAAGGAGAAGGAGAAGGTGAAGTCTGGAGGGTGAATCAGAAGAAGCAGAAGAAGGAGAAGGAGAAGGTGAAGTCAGGAGGGTGAATCAGAAGAAGCAGAAGAAGGAGAAGGAGAAGGTGAAGTCTGGAGGGAGAAGCAGAAGAAGTAGAAGAAGGAGAAGGAGAAGATGAAGTCTGGAGGGTGAAGCAGAAGAAGTAGAAGAAGGAGAAGGAGAAGGTGAAGTCTGGAGGGTGAATCAGAAGAAGTAGAAGAAGGAGAAGGAGAAGATGAAGTCTGGAGGGTGAAGCAGAAGAAGTAGAAGAAGGAGAAGGAGAAGGTGAAGTCTGGAGGGTGAATCAGAGGAAGCAGAAGAAGGAGAAGGAGAAGGTGAAGTCAGGAGGGTGAAGCAGAAGAAGTACAAGAAGGAGAAGGAGAAGGTGAAGTCAGGAGGGTGAATCAGAAGAAGTAGGAGAGGGAGAAGGTGAAGTCTGGAGGGTGAATCAGAAGAAGTAGAAGAAGGAGAAGGAGAAGGTGAAGTCAGGAGGGTGAATCAGAGGAAGCAGCAGAAGGAGAAGGAAAAGGTGAAGTCTGGAGGATGAATCAGAAGAAGTAGAAGAAGGAGAAGGAGAAGGTGAAGTCTGGAGGGTGAATCAGAAGAAGTAGAAGAAGGAGAAGGAGAAGGTGAAGTCTGGAGGGTGAATCAGAAGAAGCAGAAGAAGGAGAAGGAGATGGTGAAGTCTGGAGTGTGAATCAGAAGAAGAAGAAGAAGGAGAAGGAGAAGGTGAAGTCTGGAGGGTGAAGCAGACGAAGCAGAAGAAGGAGAAGGAGAAGGTGAAGTCTGGAGGGTGAATCAGAAGAAGCAGAAGAAGGAGAAGGAGAAGGTGAAGTCTGGAGGGTGAATCAGAAGAAGCAGAAGAAGGAGAAGGAGAAGGTGAAGTCAGGAGGGTGAATCAGAAGAAGCAGAAGAAGGAGAAGGAGAAGGTGAAGCCTGGAGGGTGAATCAGAAGAAGTAGAAGATGGAGAAGGAGAAGGTGAAGTCTGGAGGGTGAATCAGAAGAAGTAGAAGAAGGAGATGGAGAAGGTGAAGTCTGGAGCGTGAATCAGAAGAAGCAGAAGAAGGAGAAGGAGAAGGTGAAGTCTGGAGGGTGAATCAGAGGAAGCAGAAGATGGAGAAGGAGAAGGTGAAGTCAGGAGGGAGAAGCAGAAGAAGTAGAAGAAGGAGAAGGAGAAGGTGAAGTCAGGAGGGTGAATCAGAAGAAGTAGAAGAAGGAGAAGGCGAAGTTGAAGTCTGGAGGGTGAATCAGAAGAAGCAGAAGATGGAGAAGGAGAAGGTAAAGTCTGGAGGGTGAATCAGAAGAGGTAGAAGAAGGAGAAGGAGAAGGTGAAGTCTGGAGGGTGAATCAGAAGAAGCAGAAAAAGGAGAAGGAGAAGGTGAAGTCTGGAGGGTGAATCAGAGGAAGCAGAAGAAGGAGAAGGAGAAGTTGAAGTCTGGAGGGTGAATCAGAAGAAGTATAAGAAGGAGAAGGAGAAGGTGAAGTCTGGAGGGTGAATCAGAGGAAGCAGAAGATGGAGAAGGCGAATGTGAGGTCTGGAGGGTGAATCAGAAGAAGGAGAAGAAGGAGAAGGAAAAGGTGAAGTCTAGAGTGTGAAGCAGAAGAAGTAGAAGAAGGAGAAGGACAAGATGAAGTCTGGAGGGTGAATCAGAGGACACAGAAGAAGGAGAAGGAGAAGGTGAAGTCAGGAGGGTGAAGCAGGAGAAGTAAAAGAAGGAGAAGGAGAAGGTAAAGTCAGGAGGTTGAATCAGAAGAAGTAGAAGAAGGAGAAGGAGAAGGTGAAGTCTGGAGGGTGAATCAGAAGAAGCAGAATAAGGAGAAGGAGAAGGTGAAGTCAGGAGGGTGAATCAGAGGAAGCAGAAGAAGGAGAAGGAGAAGGTGAAGTCTGGAGGGTGAAGCAGAAGAAGTAGACGAAGGAGATGGAGAAGGTGAAGTCTGGAGGGTGAATCAGAGGAAGCAGAAGAAGGAGAAGGAGAAGGTGAAGTCAGGAGGGTGAAGCAGAAGAAGTAGAAGGAGAAGGAGAAGGTGAAGTCAGGAGGGTGAATCAGAAGAAGTAGAAGAAGGAGAAGGATAAGGTGAAGTCTGGAGGTTGAATCAGAAGAAGTAGAAGAAGGAGAAGGAGAAGGTGAAGTCAGGAGGGTGAATCAGAGGAAGCAGAAGAAGGAGAAGGAGAAGGTGAAGTCTGGAGGGTGAATCAGAAGAAGCAGAAGAAGGAGAAGGAGATGGTGAAGTCTGGAGGGTGAATCAGAAGAAGCAGAAGAAGGAGAAGGAGAAGGTGAAGTCTGGAGGGTGAATCAGAAGAAGCAGAAGAAGGAGAAGGAGAAGGTGAAGTCTGGAGGGTGAATCAGAAGAAGCAGAAGAAGGAGAAGGAGAAGGTGAAGTCTGGGGTGTGAATCAGAAGAAGGAGAAGGAGAAGGTGAAGTCTGGAGGGTGAATCAGAAGAAGCAGAAGAAGGAGCAGGAGAAGGTGAAGTCAGGAGGGTGAATCAGAAGAAGTAGCAGAAGGAGAAGGAGAAGTTGAAGTCAGGAGGGTGAATCAGAGGAAGCAGAAGAAGGAGAAGGAGAAGGTGAAGTCTGGAGGGTGAATCAGAAGAAGGAGAAGGAGAAGGTGAAGTCTGGAGGGTGAATCAGAAGAAGTAGAAGAAGGAGAAAGCGAAGGTGAAGTCAGGAGGGTGAAGCAGAAGAAGCAGAAGAAGCAGAAGGAGAAGGTGAAGTCAGGAGGGTGAATCAGAAGAAGCAGAACAAGGAGAAGGAGAAGATGATGTCTGGAGGGTGAATCAGAAGACGTAGAAGAAGGGGAAGGAGAAGGTGAAGTCTGGAGGGTGAATCAGAAGAAGCAGAAGAAGGAGAAGGAGAAGGTGAAGTCTGGAGGGTGAATCAGAAGAAGCAGAAGAAGGAGAAGGAGAAGGTGAAGTCAGGAGGGTGAATCAGAAGAAGCAGAAGAAGGAGAAGGAGAAGGTGAAGTCTGGAGGGTGAATCAGAAGAAGTAGAAGAAGGAGAAGGAGAAGGTAAAGTCTGGAGGGAGAAGCAGAAGAAGTAGAAGAAGGAGAAGGCGAAGGTGAAGTCAGGAGGGTGAATCAGAAGAAGTAGAAGAAGGAGAAGGAGACGTTGAAATCTGGAGGGTGAATCAGAAGATGCATAAGAAGGAGAAGGAGAAGGTGAAGTCTGGAGGGAGAAGCAGAAGAAGTAGAAGAAGGAGAAGGAGAAGGTGAAGTCTGGAGGGTGTATCAGAAGACGCAGAATAAGGAGAAGGAGAAGGTGAAGTCAGGAGGGTGAAGCAAAAGAAGTAGAAGAAGGAGAAGGGGAAGGTGAAGTCAGGAGGGTGAATCAGAAGAAGTAGAAGAAGAAGAAGGAGAAGGTGAAGTCTGGAGGATGAATCAGAAGAAGCAGAAGAAGGAGAAGGAGAAGGTGAAGTCTGGAGGGTGAATCAAAAGAAGTAGAAGAAGGAGAAGGAGAAGTTGAAGTCTGGAGGGTGAATCAGAGGAAGCAGAAGAAGGAGAAGGCGAAGGTGAAGTCTGGAGGGTGAATCAGAAGAAGCAGAAGGAGAAGGTGAAGTCTGGAGGGTGAAGCAGAAGAAGTAGAAGAAGGAGAAGGAGAAGGTGAAGTCAGGAGGGTGAATCAGAAGAAGTAGAAGAAGGAGAAGGAGAAGGTGAAGTATGGAGGGTGAATCAGAAGAAGCAGAAGAAGGAAAAGGAGAAGGTTGATGCGCTATCAATTACTTATAAAAGACTGAGAGTTAGAAGAGTAACTAAAGGCTTTTATTAACAACAGAATGGAGGTCTGCCTCGAGTGGTCGAACGGTCCAGGATACCAAGGGCTGGGGAGCAGTCACCTTTATACTAGGACCTGTGGGAGGAGTCAGCCGAGGCATTTCCAGGCATGTACACAGTGGAATACAAACAGGATAAACAGGAATACAAACAGTGGTTTACCACATTCACCCCTTGTTTAAAATTGAGTCCGGCGGGGTGAAGTGTATTAAAAGTTAGTGTATTGGAGTCTCTCCGGAGGTCTTGTCTGCCGCTGTGATCAGCGTGGCGACGGCAGGGGTAGTGAAGCTTCCGGCGTCGAGTCCAGCGTAGGCTGTGGCACAGGCGTGTCGTCCTCGTAGATGTCGAGCGGGTCGCGGGGCCCAGGCCTGCCGTCTGCTGGGGCTGGATATCGGATCGTGGGGGGGTGTGGTAGTGGGTAGTGGGTTACTGTGGTCCCCGAGGGTGCAAGGTCTCTTATGGAGACTGTGTCCTCCCGCCCGTCCGGGTATGCGATGTAAGCATACTGGGGGTTGGCGTGGAGGAGGTCGACCCTCTCGACCAGGGGGTCCGTTTTATGGGTCCTCACGTGTCTTCTCAGTAGGACCGGCCCTGGGGACGTCAGCCATGGTGGTAGCGATGTCCCTGATGTGGACTTCCTTGGGAAGACAAACATTTTCTCATGAGGGGTGGCGTTAGTGGCAGTGCAGAGCAGTGACCGAATAGAGTGGAGCGCATCGGGGAGCACATCCTGCCAGCGGGAGGTTGGAAGGCCCCTAGACTTTAAGGCTAGCAGGACGGTCTTCCAAACTGTCGCATTTTCTCTTTCCACCTGTCCGTTCCCCCGGGGGTTGTAACTGGTGGTCCTGCTTGTGGCAATACCCCTAGTTAGCAGGTACTGACGGAGTTCGTCGCTCATAAACGATGAGCCCCGGTCGCTATGGATATAGCTGGGGAAGCCGAACAGGGTGAAGAGGTTGTTCAGACATTTAATGACCGTGGCACTGGTCATGTCCGGGCAGGGGAAGGCGAACGGGAAACGGGAGTACTCATCAGTAATATTGAGGAAGTACACATTGCGGTCGGAGGAGGGGAGAGGCCCTTTAAAATCAACGCTCAGGTGCTCGAAGGGGCGAGTGGCTTTTATCAGGTGGGCCCTGTCTGGTCTATAAAAGTGTGGTTTGCACTCAGCGCAGACTTGGCAGTTCCTGGTCATGGTCCTGACCTCCTCAATAGAGTAAGGCAGGTTGCGGGCCTTGATTAGGTGGAAGAACCTGGTGACCCCCGGGTGGCAGAGGTCATTGTGGAGGACCCGTAGTCTATCAATCTGCGCGCTGGCGCAGGTGCCACGCGATAGCGCATCCGGGGGTTCATTTAGCTTCCCGGGCCGGTACAAGTTCTCGTAGTTGTAGGTGGAAAGTTCGATTCTCCACCTCAAGATCTTGTCATTTTTGATTTTGCCCCTCTGCTTGTTGTTAAACATAAAAGCAACTGAACGCTGGTCAGTGAGCAGGGTAAATCGTTTTCCGGCCAGGTAGTGCCTCCAATGACGCACAGCTTCCACAATCGCCTGGGCCTCCTTCTCAACAGCGGAGTGTCTGGTCTCCGGGCCTTGGAGGGTTCGTGAAAAGAAGGCCACGGGTCTCCCCGCCTGATTGAGGGTAGCGGCCAGGGCAAAGTCGGACGCGTCGCTTTCCACCTGGAAGGGGATGGATTCGTCCACTGCGTGCATGGTGGCTTTGGCAATGTCCTCCTTGATACGGTGGAAGGCTAAGCGGGCCTCTGCCGTCAAGGGAAAAGAGGTGGACTTGATCAGCGGATGGGCCTTGTCCGCATAGTAGGGGACCCACTGGGCGTAATAGGAGAAAAACCCTAGGCACCTCTTCAGGGCCTTGAGGCAGTGGGGCAGTGGAAGTTCCATAAGGGGACGCATCCGGTCGGGGTCGGGGCCGATGACTCCGTGTTCCACAACACAGCCAAGGATGGCGAGGCGGTTTGTGCGGAATATGCACTTCTCCTTGTTAAAGGTCAGGTTTAGGAGTTGGGCGGTGCGGAGGAATTTTTCGAGGTTTGCGTCATGGTCCTGCAAGTCATGGCCGCAGATGGTCACATTGTCCAGATATGGGAAAGTGGCCAGCAACGCATTTTGATCTACCATCCGGTCCATCTCCCTTTGGAAGATGGAGACCCCGTTGGTGACGCCAAAGGGAACCCTAAGGAAGTGATAGAGGCGGCCGTTTGCCTCAAAGGCAGTGTACTGGCGGTCCTCAGGGCGAATGGGGAGCTGGTGGTACGCTGATTTCAGGTCAATGGTCGAGAAGACGCGGTACTGCGCGATCTGGTTGACCATATCAGCTATACGGGGGAGTGGGTAGGCGTCCAGCAGGGTGTAGCGATTTATTGTCTGGCTGTAGTCGATGACGAGGCTGCTTCTCGCTGATCTTAACGACCACAACCTGCGCTCGCCAGGGGCTGGTGCTGCCCTCAATAATCCCTTCTTTCAGGAGCCGCTCCACTTCGGTTTTAATGAAAACCCTGTCCCCGGCACTGTATCGCCTGCTCTTTGTGGCGATGGGCTTACAGTCGGGGGTGAGGTTAGCAAACAGTGGTGGGGGGGTGACTCTGAGTGTGGAGAGGTTGCACCTGGTGCGCGACGGGCAATTTGGAAGCTGCTGGCTGCAGACTGTGAGTGGGGGTAGGGGTCCACCGTACGCCATCGTAACACTTTTAAGGTGGCACTGAAAATCTAACCCCAGCAGGACGGCAGCGCAGAGGTCAGGCAGGACCAGAAGTTTAAAATAATCGTACACGGTCCCGTCTACTACGAGTGTCACCACGCAGTAGCCGCCGATGTCCGCCGACTGGGACTCGGAGGCCATAGAAATCCGCTGTTGCGCAGGCAGGACTGGGAGAGAGCAACGCCGCACCGTGTCGGGGTGGATGAAGCTCTCCGTGCTCCCAGAGTCAAAAAGGCAGATTGTACCGTGACCATTTACCTTAATGTCCATTGTGGAACTGGCCAGTTGGTGCGGTCTCGCTTGGTCCAGTGTAACGGATGCCAGTGTAGGGGTCGGTGTGTCGCTGCGGGTATCAGATGAGGCGGTGTCGGGGGCCTGCTGCGTCCCGGCTGTCGTCCAAGATGGCGGCGTCCATGATCCCCATGTGGCTGGAGGCGTCCAAAATGGCTGCAGTACCGGTGATTCGCACAAGGCCGGGGAGGTCCAAAATGGCGGCCCACATGGCCCACACGTGGCGCTGCTGGGGTTCGGGGTGGCTTTGGCCCTGCAGACGCTAGCGCAGTGTCCCTTCTTCCCGCAGCCCGAGCAGATCGCGTTTTTCGCCGGGCAGCGCGCTCTGGGGTGTTTTGCCTGGCCACAGAAGTAGCATTTCTGGCCTTGGGGCACTGCTGTCTGGCCTTGGGACACTGCTGCGGTAGTTGGGCCGTTGTTGGGGTGTGGCTGGGGTGGCACGGCGCTATGAGGCGGTCCTACCGTGTCCCAAGCTGTCATTCCCCGCGGCGTCCACGGTGCAGAGGAGTAGGCATCCATGCCCTGGTAGGCTGCATCCAACGATAGTGCGATTTCAGAGGCCTTGTTGAGGTCGAGGTTACTCTGCTCCAACAGTCGCTGTTGTGTGTAATTGGATCTGTGGCCCGCTACAAAAGCGTCCCGGATAAGTTCCTCTGTGTACACGGCGGCCTTTACATCCTTACAACCACAGGCCCGGCCAAGCACAGACAGTGCCTGAAGGTATTCCACGGTCGATTCCCCAGTTTGTTGTTTACGACTCCCCAGGAGGTGCCTGGCGTACATTTCGTTCACTGGGCGCGTGTACTGGTCCTTGAGGAGCTTGATAGCATCTGCGTACGAGGTCGCATCTTGGATGACCGAGTACACTCGGTGGTTCACTTTGGAGGTCAGGACATCCAGTTTGTCCTCGTCCGATTTGATTGCTTCGGAGGCGGTCAGGAATTTTTCGAAACACTTAAGCCAGTGAGTAAACTTGGTGGATGAGTCCGCCTCCCAATGATCTAAGTCCAGGCATGCTGGTGTGAGGATCTTCTCCATTATAAAAATGTTGTTAATAAAATTGATGCGCTATCAATTACTCATAAAAGACTGAGAGTTAGAAGAGTAACTAAAGGCTTTTATTAACAACAGAATGGAGGTCTGCCTCGAGAGGTCGACCGGTCCAGGATACCAAGGGCTGGGGAGCAGTCACCTTTATACCAGGACCTGTGGGAGGAGTCAGCCGAGGCATGTCCAGGCATGTACACAGTGGAATACAAACAGGACAAACAGGAATACAAACAGTGGTTTACCACAAAGGTGAAGTCAGGAGGGTGAATCAGAAGAAGTAGAAGAAGGAGAAGGAGAAGGTGAAGTCTGGAGGGTGAATCAGAAGGATTAGAAGAAGGAGAAGGAGAAGGTGAAGTCTGGAGGGTGAATCAGAAGAAGCAGAAGAAGGAGAAGGAGAAGGTGAAGTCTGGAGGGTGAATCAGAGGAAGCAGAAGAAGGAGAAGGAGATGGTGAAGTCAGGAGGGTGAAGCAGAAGAAGTAGAAGAAGGAAAAGGAGAAGGTGAACTCAGGAGGTTGAATCAGAAGAAGTAGAAGAAGGAGAAGGCGAAGGTGAAGTCTGGAGGGTGAATCAGAAGAAGCAGAAGAAGGAGCAGGAGAAGGTGAAGTCTGGAGGGTGAATCAGAAGAAGTAGAAGAAGGAGAAAGAGAAGGTGAAGTCTGGAGGGTGAATCAGAAGAAGCAGAAGAATGAGAAGAAGAAGGTGAAGTCTGGAGGGTGAATCAGAGGAAGCAGAAGAAGGAGAAGGAGAAGGTGAAGTCTGGAGGGTGAATCAGAAGAAGTAGAAGAAGGAGAAGGAGAAGGTGAAGTCTGGAGGGTGAATCAGAGGAAGCAGAAGAAGGAGATGGCGGAGGTGAAGTCTGGAGGGTGAATCGAAGAAGCAGAAGAAGGAGAAGGAGAAGGTGAAGTCTGGAGGGTGAAGCAGAAGAAGTAGAAGAAGGAGAAGGAGAAGGTGAAGTCTGGAGGGTGAATCAGAGGAAGCAGAAGAAGGAGAAGGAGAAGGTGAAGTCAGGAGGGGAAGCTGAAGAAGTAGAAGAAGGAGAAGGTGAAGTCAGGAGGGTGAATCAGAAGAAGCAGAAGAAGGAGAAGGAGAAGGTGAAGTCTGGAGGGTGAATCAGAAGAAGTACAAGAAGGAGAAGGAGAAGGTGAAGTCTGGAGGGTGTAGCAGAAGAGGCAGAAGAAGGAGAAGGAGAAGGTGAAGTCAGGAGGGTGAATCAGAAGAAGCAGAAGAAGGAGAAGGAGAAGGTGAAGTCTGGAGGATGAATCAGAAGAAGTAGAAGAAGGAGAAGGAGATGGTGAAGTCTGGAGGGTGAAGCAAAAGAAGTAGAAGAAGGAGAAAGAGAAGGTGAAGTCAGGAGGGTGAATCAGAAGAAGTAGAAGGAGAAGGAGAAGGTGAAGTCAGGAGGGTGAATCAGAAGAAGCAGAAAAAGGAGAAGGAGAACTTGAAGTCTGGAGGGTGAATCAGAAGAATTGGAGGAAGGAGAAGGAGATGGTGAAGTCTGGAGGGTGAAGCAGAAGAAGCAGAAGAAGGAGAAGGAGAGGGTGAAGTCAGGAGGGTGAATCAGAAGACGCAGAAGAAGGAGAAGGAGAGGGTGAAGTCTGGAGGGTGAATCAGAAGAAGTAGAAGAAGGAGAAGGAGAAGGTGAAGTCTGGAGGGTGAATCAGAGGAAACAGAAGAAGGAGCAGGTGAAGGTGAAGTCTGAAGGGTGAATCAGAAGAAGTAGAAGAAGGAGAAGGAGAAGGTGAAGTCAAGAGGTTGAATCAGAAGAAGCAGAAGAAGGAGAAGGAGAAGGTGAAGTCTGGAGGGTGACGCAGAAGAAGTAGAAGAAGCAGAAGGAGAAGGTGAAGTCTGGAGGGTGAATCAGAGGAAGCAGAAGAAGGAGAAGGAGAAGGTGAAGTCAGGAGGGTGAATCAGAAGAAGTAGAAGAAGGAGAAGGGGAAGGTGAAGTCTGGAGGGTCAATCAGAGGAAGCAGAAGAAGGAGAAGGCGATGGTGAAGTCTGGAGGGTGAATCAGAAGAAGTAGAAGAAGGAGAAGGAGAAGGTGAAATCTGGAGGGAGAAGCAGAAGAAGTAGAAGAAGGAGAAGGAGAAGGTGAAGTCAGGAGGGTGAATCAGAAGAAGCAGATGAAGGAGAAGGAGAAGGTGAAGTCTGGAGGTTGAATCTGAGGAAGCAGAAGAAGGAGAAGGCGAAGGTGAAGTCTGGAGGGTGAATCAGAAGAAGCAGAAGAAGGAGAAGGTGAAGTCTGGAGGGTGAAGCAGAAGAAGTAGAAGAAGGAGAAGGAGAAGGTGAAGTATGGAGGGTGAATCAGAGGAAGCAGAAGAAGGAGAAGGAGAAGGTGAAGTCTGGAGGGAGAAGCAGAAGAAGTAGAAGAATGAGAAGGAGAAGGTGAAGTCTGGAGGTTGAATCTGAGGAAGCAGAAGAAGGAGAAGGCGAAGGTGAAGTCTGGAGGGTGAATCAGAAGAAGCAGAAGAAGGAGAAGGTGAAGTCTGGAGGGTGAAGCAGAAGACGTAGAAGAAGGAGAAGGAGAAGGTGAAGTATGGAGGGTGAATCAGAGGAAGCAGAAGAAGGAGAAGGAGAAGGTGAAGTCTGGAGGGAGAAGCAGAAGAAGTAGAAGAATGAGAAGGAGAAGGTGAAGTCTGGAGGGAGAAGCAGAAGAAGTAGAAGAAGGAGAAGGAGAAGGTGAAGTCTGGAGGGTGTATCAGAAGACGCAGAATAAGGAGAAGGAGAAGGTGAAGTCAGGAGGGTGAAGCAGAAGAAGTAGAAGAAGGAGAAGGAGAAGGTGAAGTCAGGAGGGTGAATCAGAAGAAGTAGAAGAAGAAGAAGGAGAAGGTGAAGTCAGGAGGGTGAATCAGAAGAAGCAGAAGAAGGAGAAGGAGAAGGTGAAGTCTGGAGGGAGAAGCAGAAGAAGTAGAAGAAGGAGAAGGAGAAGGTGAAGTCTGGAGGGTGAATCAGAAGAAGCAGAAGAAGGAGAAGGAGAAGGTGAAGTCAGGAGGGTGAAGCAGAAGAAGTAGAAGAAGGAGAAGGAGAAGGTGAAGTCAGGAGGGTGAATCAGAAGAAGTAGAAGAAGGAGAAGGAGAAGGTGAAGTCAGGAGGGTGAATCAGAAGAAGCAGAAGAAGGAGAAGGAGAAGGTGAAGTCTGGAGGGTGAATCAGAAGAAGTAGAAGAAGGAGAAGGAGAAGGTGAAGTCAGGAGGGTGAATCAGAAGAAGTAGAAGAAGGAGAAGGAGAAGGTGAAGTCTGGAGGGAGAAGCAGAAGAAGTAGAAGAAGGAGAAGGAGAAGGTGAAGTCTGGAGGGTGAATCAGAAGAAGTAGAAGAAGGAGAAGGAGAAGGTGAAGTCAGGAGGGTGAATCAGAAGAAGTAGAAGAAGGAGAAGGAGAAGGTGAAGTCAGGAGGGTGAATCAGAAGAAGCAGAAGAAGGAGAAGTTGAAGTCTGGAGGGTGAATCAGAAGAAGTAGAAGAAGGGGAAGGTGAAGTCTGGAGGGTGAATCAGAAGAAGCAAAAGAAGGAGAAGGAGAAGGTAAAGTTTGGAGGGTGAATCAGAAGAAGTAGAAGAAGGAGAAGGAGAAGGTGAAGTCTGGAGGATGAATCAGAAGAAGCAGAAGAAGGAGAAGGAGAAGGTGAAGTCAGGAGG
This sequence comes from Somniosus microcephalus, assembly GCF_052327205.1. Taxonomy (NCBI): domain Eukaryota; kingdom Metazoa; phylum Chordata; class Chondrichthyes; order Squaliformes; family Somniosidae; genus Somniosus; species Somniosus microcephalus. The sequence continues at coordinate 699,999 of NW_028225294.1, forward strand.
GTGAAGCAAAAGAAGTAGAAGAAGGAGAAGGGGAAGGTGAAGTCAGGAGGGTGAATCAGAAGAAGTAGAAGAAGGAGAAGGAGAAGGTGAAGTCAGGAGGGTGAATCAAAAGAAGCAGAAGAAGGAGAAGGAGAAGGTGAAGTCTGGAGGGTGAATCAGAAGAGGTAGAAGAAGGAGAAGGAGAAGGTGAAGTCTGGAGGGTGAATCAGAGGAAGCAGAAGAAGGAGAAGGCGAAGGTGAAGTCTGGAGGGTGAATCAGAAGAAGCAGAAGAAGGAGAAGGAGGAGGTGAAGTCTGGAGGGTGAATCAGAAGAAGAAGGAGAAGGAGAAGGTGAAGTCTGGAGGGTGAATCAGAGGAAGCAGAAGAAGGAGAAGGAGATGGTGAAGTCAGGAGGGTGAAGCAGAAGAAGTAGAAGAAGGAAAAGGAGAAGGTGAACTCAGGAGGGTGAATCAGAAGAAGTAGAAGAAGGAGAAGGCGAAGGTGAAGTCTGGAGGGTGAATCAGAAGAAGCAGAAGAAGGAGCAGGAGAAGGTGAAATCTGGAGGGTGAATCAGAAGAAGTAGAAGAAGGAGAAAGAGAAGGTGAAGTCTGGAGGGTGAATCAGAAGAAGCAGAAGAATGAGAAGAAGAAGGTGAAGTCTGGAGGGTGAATCAGAGGAAGCAGAAGAAGGAGAAGGAGAAGGTGAAGTCTGGAGGGTGAAGCAGAAGAAGTAGAAGAAGGAGAAGGAGAAGGTGAAGTCTGGAGGGTGAATCAGAGGAAGCAGAAGAAGGAGAAGGAGAAGGTGAAGTCAGGAGGGGGAAGCTGAAGAAGTAGAAGAAGGAGAAGGTGAAGTCAGGAGGGTGAATCAGAAGAAGCAGAAGAAGGAGAAGGAGAAGGTGAAATCTGGAGGGTGAATCAGAAGAAGCAGAAAAAGGAGAAGGAGAAGTTGAAGTCTGGAGGCTGAATCAGAAGAAGTAGAAGAAGGAGAAGGAGATGGTGAAGTCTGGAGGGTGAAGCAGAAGAAGCAGAAGAAGGAGAAGGAGAAGGTGAAGTCAGGAGGGTGAATCAGAAGACGCAGAAGAAGGAGAAGGAGAGGGTGAAGTCTGGAGGGTGAATCAGAAGAAGTAGAAGAAGGAGAAGGAGAAGGTGAAGTCTGGAGGGTGAATCAGAGGAAACAGAAGAAGGAGCAGGTGAAGGTGAAGTCCGGAGGGTGAATCGGAAGAAGCAGAAGAAGGAGAAGGAGAAGGTGAAGTCTGGAGGGTGAAGCAGAAGAAGTAGAAGAAGGAGAAGGAGAAGGTGAAGTCTGGAGGGTGAATCAGAGGAAGTAGAAGAAGGAGAAGAGTTAGGTGAAGTCAGGAGGGTGAAGCAGAAGAAGTAGAAGAAGGAGAAGGAGAAGGTGAAGTCAAGAGGGTGAATCAGAAGAAGTAGAAGAAGAAGGAGAAGGTGAAGTCTGGAGGGTGAATCAGAAGAAGCAGGAGAAGGAGAAGCTGAAGTCAGGAGGGTGAATCAGAAGAAGCAGAAGAAGGAGAAGGAGAAGGTGAAGCCTGGAGGGTGAATCAGAAGAAGCAGATGAAGGAGAAGGAGAAGGTGAAGTCTGGAGGTTGAATCTGAGGAAGCAGAAGAAGGAGAAGGCGAAGGTGAAGTCTGGAGGGTGAATCAGAAGAAGCAGAAGAAGGAGAAGGTGAAGTCTGGAGGGTGAAGCAGAAGAAGTAGAAGAAGGAGAAGGAGAAGGTGAAGTATGGAGGGTGAATCAGAGGAAGCAGAAGAAGGAGAAGGAGAAGGTGAAGTCTGGAGGGAGAAGCAGAAGAAGTAGAAGAATGAGAAGGAGAAGGTGAAGTCTGGAGGGAGAAGCAGAAGAAGTAGAAGAAGGAGAAGGAGAAGGTGAAGTCTGGAGGGTGTATCAGAAGACGCAGAATAAGGAGAAGGAGAAGGTGAAGTCAGGAGGGTGAAGCAGAAGAAGTAGAAGAAGGAGAAGGAGAAGGTGAAGTCAGGAGGGTGAATCAGAAGAAGTAGAAGAAGAAGAAGGAGAAGGTGAAGTCAGGAGGGTGAATCAGAAGAAGCAGAAGAAGGAGAAGGAGAAGGTGAAGTCTGGAGGGAGAAGCAGAAGAAGTAGAAGAAGGAGAAGGAGAAGGTGAAGTCTGGAGGGTGAATCAGAAGAAGCAGAAGAAGGAGAAGGAGAAGGTGAAGTCAGGAGGGTGAAGCAGAAGAAGTAGAAGAAGGAGAAGGAGAAGGTGAAGTCAGGAGGGTGAATCAGAAGAAGTAGAAGAAGGAGAAGGAGAAGGTGAAGTCAGGAGGGTGAATCAGAAGAAGCAGAAGAAGGAGAAGGAGAAGGTGAAGTCTGGAGGGTGAATCAGAAGAAGTAGAAGAAGGAGAAGGAGAAGGTGAAGTCAGGAGGGTGAATCAGAAGAAGTAGAAGAAGGAGAAGGAGAAGGTGAAGTCTGGAGGGAGAAGCAGAAGAAGTAGAAGAAGGAGAAGGAGAAGGTGAAGTCTGGAGGGTGAATCAGAAGAAGTAGAAGAAGGAGAAGGAGAAGGTGAAGTCAGGAGGGTGAATCAGAAGAAGCAGAAGAAGGAGAAGGAGAAGGTGAAGTCTGGAGGGTGAATCAGAAGAAGTACAAGAAGGAGAAGGAGAAGGTGAAGTCTGGAGGGTGTAGCAGAAGAGGCAGAAGAAGGAGAAGGAGAAGGTGAAGTCAGGAGGGTGAATCAGAAGAAGCAGAAGAAGGAGAAGGAGAAGGTGAAGTCTGGAGGATGAATCAGAAGAAGTAGAAGAAGGAGAAGGAGATGGTGAAGTCTGGAGGGTGAAGCAAAAGAAGTAGAAGAAGGAGAAAGAGAAGGTGAAGTCAGGAGGGTGAATCAGAAGAAGTAGAAGGAGAAGGAGAAGGTGAAGTCAGGAGGGTGAATCAGAAGAAGCAGAAAAAGGAGAAGGAGAACTTGAAGTCTGGAGGGTGAATCAGAAGAATTGGAGGAAGGAGAAGGAGATGGTGAAGTCTGGAGGGTGAAGCAGAAGAAGCAGAAGAAGGAGAAGGAGAGGGTGAAGTCAGGAGGGTGAATCAGAAGACGCAGAAGAAGGAGAAGGAGAGGGTGAAGTCTGGAGGGTGAATCAGAAGAAGTAGAAGAAGGAGAAGGAGAAGGTGAAGTCTGGAGGGTGAATCAGAGGAAACAGAAGAAGGAGCAGGTGAAGGTGAAGTCTGAAGGGTGAATCAGAAGAAGTAGAAGAAGGAGAAGGAGAAGGTGAAGTCAAGAGGTTGAATCAGAAGAAGCAGAAGAAGGAGAAGGAGAAGGTGAAGTCTGGAGGGTGACGCAGAAGAAGTAGAAGAAGCAGAAGGAGAAGGTGAAGTCTGGAGGGTGAATCAGAGGAAGCAGAAGAAGGAGAAGGAGAAGGTGAAGTCAGGAGGGTGAATCAGAAGAAGTAGAAGAAGGAGAAGGGGAAGGTGAAGTCTGGAGGGTCAATCAGAGGAAGCAGAAGAAGGAGAAGGCGATGGTGAAGTCTGGAGGGTGAATCAGAAGAAGTAGAAGAAGGAGAAGGAGAAGGTGAAATCTGGAGGGAGAAGCAGAAGAAGTAGAAGAAGGAGAAGGAGAAGGTGAAGTCAGGAGGGTGAATCAGAAGAAGCAGATGAAGGAGAAGGAGAAGGTGAAGTCTGGAGGTTGAATCTGAGGAAGCAGAAGAAGGAGAAGGCGAAGGTGAAGTCTGGAGGGTGAATCAGAAGAAGCAGAAGAAGGAGAAGGTGAAGTCTGGAGGGTGAAGCAGAAGAAGTAGAAGAAGGAGAAGGAGAAGGTGAAGTATGGAGGGTGAATCAGAGGAAGCAGAAGAAGGAGAAGGAGAAGGTGAAGTCTGGAGGGAGAAGCAGAAGAAGTAGAAGAATGAGAAGGAGAAGGTGAAGTCTGGAGGTTGAATCTGAGGAAGCAGAAGAAGGAGAAGGCGAAGGTGAAGTCTGGAGGGTGAATCAGAAGAAGCAGAAGAAGGAGAAGGTGAAGTCTGGAGGGTGAAGCAGAAGAAGTAGAAGAAGGAGAAGGAGAAGGTGAAGTATGGAGGGTGAATCAGAGGAAGCAGAAGAAGGAGAAGGAGAAGGTGAAGTCTGGAGGGAGAAGCAGAAGAAGTAGAAGAATGAGAAGGAGAAGGTGAAGTCTGGAGGGAGAAGCAGAAGAAGTAGAAGAAGGAGAAGGAGAAGGTGAAGTCTGGAGGGTGTATCAGAAGACGCAGAATAAGGAGAAGGAGAAGGTGAAGTCAGGAGGGTGAAGCAGAAGAAGTAGAAGAAGGAGAAGGAGAAGGTGAAGTCAGGAGGGTGAATCAGAAGAAGTAGAAGAAGAAGAAGGAGAAGGTGAAGTCAGGAGGGTGAATCAGAAGAAGCAGAAGAAGGAGAAGGAGAAGGTGAAGTCTGGAGGGAGAAGCAGAAGAAGTAGAAGAAGGAGAAGGAGAAGGTGAAGTCTGGAGGGTGAATCAGAAGAAGCAGAAGAAGGAGAAGGAGAAGGTGAAGTCAGGAGGGTGAAGCAGAAGAAGTAGAAGAAGGAGAAGGAGAAGGTGAAGTCAGGAGGGTGAATCAGAAGAAGTAGAAGAAGGAGAAGGAGAAGGTGAAGTCAGGAGGGTGAATCAGAAGAAGCAGAAGAAGGAGAAGGAGAAGGTGAAGTCTGGAGGGTGAATCAGAAGAAGTAGAAGAAGGAGAAGGAGAAGGTGAAGTCAGGAGGGTGAATCAGAAGAAGTAGAAGAAGGAGAAGGAGAAGGTGAAGTCTGGAGGGAGAAGCAGAAGAAGTAGAAGAAGGAGAAGGAGAAGGTGAAGTCTGGAGGGTGAATCAGAAGAAGTAGAAGAAGGAGAAGGAGAAGGTGAAGTCAGGAGGGTGAATCAGAAGAAGTAGAAGAAGGAGAAGGAGAAGGTGAAGTCAGGAGGGTGAATCAGAAGAAGCAGAAGAAGGAGAAGTTGAAGTCTGGAGGGTGAATCAGAAGAAGTAGAAGAAGGGGAAGGTGAAGTCTGGAGGGTGAATCAGAAGAAGCAAAAGAAGGAGAAGGAGAAGGTAAAGTTTGGAGGGTGAATCAGAAGAAGTAGAAGAAGGAGAAGGAGAAGGTGAAGTCTGGAGGATGAATCAGAAGAAGCAGAAGAAGAAGGAGAAGGTGAAGTCAGGAGGGTGAAGCAAAAGAAGTAGAAGAAGGAGAAGGGGAAGGTGAAGTCAGGAGGGTGAATCAGAAGAAGTAGAAGAAGGAGAAGGAGAAGGTGAAGTCAGGAGGGTGAATCAAAAGAAGCAGAAGAAGGAGAAGGAGAAGGTGAAGTCTGGAGGGTGAATCAGAAGAGGTAGAAGAAGGAGAAGGAGAAGGTGAAGTCTGGAGGGTGAATCAGAGGAAGCAGAAGAAGGAGAAGGCGAAGGTGAAGTCTGGAGGGTGAATCAGAAGAAGCAGAAGAAGGAGAAGGAGGAGGTGAAGTCTGGAGGGTGAATCAGAAGAAGAAGGAGAAGGAGAAGGTGAAGTCTGGAGGGTGAATCAGAGGAAGCAGAAGAAGGAGAAGGAGATGGTGAAGTCAGGAGGGTGAAGCAGAAGAAGTAGAAGAAGGAAAAGGAGAAGGTGAACTCAGGAGGGTGAATCAGAAGAAGTAGAAGAAGGAGAAGGCGAAGGTGAAGTCTGGAGGGTGAATCAGAAGAAGCAGAAGAAGGAGCAGGAGAAGGTGAAATCTGGAGGGTGAATCAGAAGAAGTAGAAGAAGGAGAAAGAGAAGGTGAAGTCTGGAGGGTGAATCAGAAGAAGCAGAAGAATGAGAAGAAGAAGGTGAAGTCTGGAGGGTGAATCAGAGGAAGCAGAAGAAGGAGAAGGAGAAGGTGAAGTCTGGAGGGTGAAGCAGAAGAAGTAGAAGAAGGAGAAGGAGAAGGTGAAGTCTGGAGGGTGAATCAGAGGAAGCAGAAGAAGGAGAAGGAGAAGGTGAAGTCAGGAGGGGGAAGCTGAAGAAGTAGAAGAAGGAGAAGGTGAAGTCAGGAGGGTGAATCAGAAGAAGCAGAAGAAGGAGAAGGAGAAGGTGAAATCTGGAGGGTGAATCAGAAGAAGTAGAAGAAGGAGAAGGAGATGGTGAAGTCTGGAGGGTGAATCAGAAGAAGCAGAAAAAGGAGAAGGAGAAGTTGAAGTCTGGAGGCTGAATCAGAAGAAGTAGAAGAAGGAGAAGGAGATGGTGAAGTCTGGAGGGTGAAGCAGAAGAAGCAGAAGAAGGAGAAGGAGAAGGTGAAGTCAGGAGGGTGAATCAGAAGACGCAGAAGAAGGAGAAGGAGAGGGTGAAGTCTGGAGGGTGAATCAGAAGAAGTAGAAGAAGGAGAAGGAGAAGGTGAAGTCTGGAGGGTGAATCAGAGGAAACAGAAGAAGGAGCAGGTGAAGGTGAAGTCCGGAGGGTGAATCGGAAGAAGCAGAAGAAGGAGAAGGAGAAGGTGAAGTCTGGAGGGTGAAGCAGAAGAAGTAGAAGAAGGAGAAGGAGAAGGTGAAGTCTGGAGGGTGAATCAGAGGAAGTAGAAGAAGGAGAAGAGTTAGGTGAAGTCAGGAGGGTGAAGCAGAAGAAGTAGAAGAAGGAGAAGGAGAAGGTGAAGTCAAGAGGGTGAATCAGAAGAAGTAGAAGAAGAAGGAGAAGGTGAAGTCTGGAGGGTGAATCAGAAGAAGCAGGAGAAGGAGAAGCTGAAGTCAGGAGGGTGAATCAGAAGAAGCAGAAGAAGGAGAAGGAGAAGGTGAAGCCTGGAGGGTGAATCAGAAGAAGCAGATGAAGGAGAAGGAGAAGGTGAAGTCTGGAGGTTGAATCTGAGGAAGCAGAAGAAGGAGAAGGCGAAGGTGAAGTCTGGAGGGTGAATCAGAAAAAGCAGAAGAAGGAGAAGGTGAAGTCTGGAGGGTGAAGCAGAAGAAGTAGAAGAAGGAGAAGGAGAAGGTGAAGTATGGAGGGTGAATCAGAGGAAGCAGAAGAAGGAGAAGGAGAAGGTGAAGTCTGGAGGGAGAAGCAGAAGAAGTAGAAGAATGAGAAGGAGAAGGTGAAGTCTGGAGGGAGAAGCAGAAGAAGTAGAAGAAGGAGAAGGAGAAGGTGAAGTCTGGAGGGTGTATCAGAAGACGCAGAATAAGGAGAAGGAGAAGGTGAAGTCAGGAGGGTGAAGCAGAAGAAGTAGAAGAAGGAGAAGGAGAAGGTGAAGTCAGGAGGGTGAATCAGAAGAAGTAGAAGAAGAAGAAGGAGAAGGTGAAGTCAGGAGGGTGAATCAGAAGAAGCAGAAGAAGGAGAAGGAGAAGGTGAAGTCTGGAGGGAGAAGCAGAAGAAGTAGAAGAAGGAGAAGGAGAAGGTGAAGTCTGGAGGGTGAATCAGAAGAAGCAGAAGAAGGAGAAGGAGAAGGTGAAGTCAGGAGGGTGAAGCAGAAGAAGTAGAAGAAGGAGAAGGAGAAGGTGAAGTCAGGAGGGTGAATCAGAAGAAGTAGAAGAAGGAGAAGGAGAAGGTGAAGTCAGGAGGGTGAATCAGAAGAAGCAGAAGAAGGAGAAGGAGAAGGTGAAGTCTGGAGGGTGAATCAGAAGAAGTAGAAGAAGGAGAAGGTGAAGTCAGGAGGGTGAATCAGAAGAAGTAGAAGAAGGAGAAGGAGAAGGTGAAGTCTGGAGGGAGAAGCAGAAGAAGTAGAAGAAGGAGAAGGAGAAGGTGAAGTCTGGAGGGTGAATCAGAAGAAGTAGAAGAAGGAGAAGGAGAAGGTGAAGTCAGGAGGGTGAATCAGAAGAAGTAGAAGAAGGAGAAGGAGAAGGTGAAGTCAGGAGGGTGAATCAGAAGAAGCAGAAGAAGGAGAAGTTGAAGTCTGGAGGGTGAATCAGAAGAAGTAGAAGAAGGGGAAGGTGAAGTCTGGAGGGTGAATCAGAAGAAGCAAAAGAAGGAGAAGGAGAAGGTGAAGTTTGGAGGGTGAATCAGAAGAAGTAGAAGAAGGAGAAGGAGAAGGTGAAGTCTGGAGGATGAATCAGAAGAAGCAGAAGAAGGAGAAGCAGAAGGTGAAGTCAGGAGGGTGAAGCAAAAGAAGTAGAAGAAGGAGAAGGGGAAGGTGAAGTCAGGAGGGTGAATCAGAAGAAGTAGAAGAAGGAGAAGGAGAAGGTGAAGTCAGGAGGGTGAATCAAAAGAAGCAGAAGAAGGAGAAGGAGAAGGTGAAGTCTGGAGGGTGAATCAGAAGAAGTAGAAGAAGGAGAAGGAGAAGGTGAAGTCTGGAGGGTGAATCAGAGGAAGCAGAAGAAGGAGAAGGCGAAGGTGAAGTCTGGAGGGTGAATCAGAAGAAGCAGAAGAAGGAGAAGGAGGAGGTGAAGTCTGGAGGGTGAATCAGAAGAAGCAGAAGAAGGAGAAGGAGAAGGTGAAGTCTGGAGGGTGAATCAGAGGAAGCAGAAGAAGGAGAAGGAGATGGTGAAGTCAGGAGGGTGAAGCAGAAGAAGTAGAAGAAGGAAAAGGAGAAGGTGAACTCAGGAGGGTGAATCAGAAGAAGTAGAAGAAGGAGAAGGCGAAGGTGAAGTCTGGAGGGTGAATCAGAAGAAGCAGAAGAAGGAGCAGGAGAAGGTGAAGTCTGGAGGGTGAATCAGAAGAAGTAGAAGAAGGAGAAGGAGAAGGTGAAGTCAGGAGGGTGAATCAGAAGAAGTAGAAGAAGAAGAAGGAGAAGGTGAAGTCAGGAGGGTGAATCAGAAGAAGCAGAAGAAGGAGAAGGAGAAGGTGAAGTCTGGAGGGAGAAGCAGAAGAAGTAGAAGAAGGAGAAGGAGAAGGTGAAGTCTGGAGGGTGAATCAGAAGAAGCAGAAGAAGGAGAAGGAGAAGGTGAAGTCAGGAGGGTGAAGCAGAAGAAGTAGAAGAAGGAGAAGGAGAAGGTGAAGTCAGGAGGGTGAATCAGAAGAAGTAGAAGAAGGAGAAGGAGAAGGTGAAGTCAGGAGGGTGAATCAGAAGAAGCAGAAGAAGGAGAAGGAGAAGGTGAAGTCTGGAGGGTGAATCAGAAGAAGTAGAAAAGGAGAAGGAGAAGGTGAAGTCAGGAGGGTGAATCAGAAGAAGTAGAAGAAGGAGAAGGAGAAGGTGAAGTCTGGAGGGAGAAGCAGAAGAAGTAGAAGAAGGAGAAGGAGAAGGTGAAGTCTGGAGGGTGAATCAGAAGAAGTAGAAGAAGGAGAAGGAGAAGGTGAAGTCAGGAGGGTGAATCAGAAGAAGTAGAAGAAGGAGAAGGAGAAGGTGAAGTCAGGAGGGTGAATCAGAAGAAGCAGAAGAAGGAGAAGTTGAAGTCTGGAGGGTGAATCAGAAGAAGTAGAAGAAGGGGAAGGTGAAGTCTGGAGGGTGAATCAGAAGAAGCAAAAGAAGGAGAAGGAGAAGGTGAAGTTTGGAGGGTGAATCAGAAGAAGTAGAAGAAGGAGAAGGAGAAGGTGAAGTCTGGAGGATGAATCAGAAGAAGCAGAAGAAGGAGAAGCAGAAGGTGAAGTCAGGAGGGTGAAGCAAAAGAAGTAGAAGAAGGAGAAGGGGAAGGTGAAGTCAGGAGGGTGAATCAGAAGAAGTAGAAGAAGGAGAAGGAGAAGGTGAAGTCAGGAGGGTGAATCAAAAGAAGCAGAAGAAGGAGAAGGAGAAGGTGAAGTCTGGAGGGTGAATCAGAAGAAGTAGAAGAAGGAGAAGGAGAAGGTGAAGTCTGGAGGGTGAATCAGAGGAAGCAGAAGAAGGAGAAGGCGAAGGTGAAGTCTGGAGGGTGAATCAGAAGAAGCAGAAGAAGGAGAAGGAGGAGGTGAAGTCTGGAGGGTGAATCAGAAGAAGCAGAAGAAGGAGAAGGAGAAGGTGAAGTCTGGAGGGTGAATCAGAGGAAGCAGAAGAAGGAGAAGGAGATGGTGAAGTCAGGAGGGTGAAGCAGAAGAAGTAGAAGAAGGAAAAGGAGAAGGTGAACTCAGGAGGGTGAATCAGAAGAAGTAGAAGAAGGAGAAGGCGAAGGTGAAGTCTGGAGGGTGAATCAGAAGAAGCAGAAGAAGGAGCAGGAGAAGGTGAAGTCTGGAGGGTGAATCAGAAGAAGTAGAAGAAGGAGAAAGAGAAGGTGAAGTCTGGAGGGTGAATCAGAAGAAGCAGAAGAATGAGAAGAAGAAGGTGAAGTCTGGAGGGTGAATCAGAGGAAGCAGAAGAAGGAGAAGGAGAAGGTGAAGTCTGGAGGGTGAAGCAGAAGAAGTAGAAGAAGGAGAAGGAGAAGGTGAAGTCTGGAGGGTGAATCAGAGGAAGCAGAAGAAGGAGAAGGAGAAGGTGAAGTCAGGAGGGGGAAGCTGAAGAAGTAGAAGAAGGAGAAGGTGAAGTCAGGAGGGTGAATCAGAAGAAGCAGAAGAAGGAGAAGGGGAAGGTGAAATCTGGAGGGTGAATCAGAAGAAGTAGAAGAAGGAGAAGGAGATGGTGAAGTCTGGAGGGTGAATCAGAAGAAGCAGAAAAAGGAGAAGGAGAAGTTGAAGTCTGGAGGCTGAATCAGAAGAAGTAGAAGAAGGAGAAGGAGATGGTGAAGTCTGGAGGGTGAAGCAGAAGAAGCAGAAGAAGGAGAAGGAGAAGGTGAAGTCAGGAGGGTGAATCAGAAGACGCAGAAGAAGGAGAAGGAGAGGGTGAAGTCTGGAGGGTGAATCAGAAGAAGTAGAAGAAGGAGAAGGAGAAGGTGAAGTCTGGAGGGTGAATCAGAGGAAACAGAAGAAGGAGCAGGTGAAGGTGAAGTCCGGAGGGTGAATCAGAAGAAGCAGAAGAAGGAGAAGGAGAAGGTGAAGTCTGGAGGGTGAAGCAGAAGAAGTAGAAGAAGGAGAAGGAGAAGGTGAAGTCAGGAGGGTGAATCAGAAGACGTAGAAGAAGGAGAAGGAGAAGGTGAAGTCAGGAGGGTGAATCAGAAGAAGCAGAAGAAGGAGAAGGAGAAGGTGAAGTCTGGAGGGTGAATCAGAAGAAGTAGAAGAAGGAGAAGGAGAAGGTGAAGTCAGGAGGGTGAATCAGAAGAAGTAGAAGAAGGAGAAGGAGAAGGTGAAGTCTGGAGGGAGAAGCAGAAGAAGTAGAAGAAGGAGAAGGAGAAGGTGAAGTCTGGAGGGTGAATCAGAAGAAGTAGAAGAAGGAGAAGGAGAAGGTGAAGTCAGGAGGGTGAATCAGAAGAAGTAGAAGAAGGAGAAGGAGAAGGTGAAGTCAGGAGGGTGAATCAGAAGAAGCAGAAGAAGGAGAAGTTGAAGTCTGGAGGGTGAATCAGAAGAAGTAGAAAAGGGGAAGGTGAAGTCTGGAGGGTGAATCAGAAGAAGCAAAAGAAGGAGAAGGAGAAGGTGAAGTTTGGAGGGTGAATCAGAAGAAGTAGAAGAAGGAGAAGGAGAAGGTGAAGTCTGGAGGATGAATCAGAAGAAGCAGAAGAAGGAGAAGCAGAAGGTGAAGTCTGGAGGGTGAAGCAAAAGAAGTAGAAGAAGGAGAAGGGGAAGGTGAAGTCAGGAGGGTGAATCAGAAGAAGTAGAAGAAGGAGAAGGAGAAGGTGAAGTCAGGAGGGTGAATCAAAAGAAGCAGAAGAAGGAGAAGGAGAAGGTGAAGTCTGGAGGGTGAATCAGAAGAAGTAGAAGAAGGAGAAGGAGAAGGTGAAGTCTGGAGGGTGAATCAGAGGAAGCAGAAGAAGGAGAAGGCGAAGGTGAAGTCTGGAGGGTGAATCAGAAGAAGCAGAAGAAGGAGAAGGAGGAGGTGAAGTCTGGAGGGTGAATCAGAAGAAGCAGAAGAAGGAGAAGGAGAAGGTGAAGTCTGGAGGGTGAATCAGAGGAAGCAGAAGAAGGAGAAGGAGATGGTGAAGTCAGGAGGGTGAAGCAGAAGAAGTAGAAGAAGGAAAAGGAGAAGGTGAACTCAGGAGGGTGAATCAGAAGAAGTAGAAGAAGGAGAAGGCGAAGGTGAAGTCTGGAGGGTGAATCAGAAGAAGCAGAAGAAGGAGCAGGAGAAGGTGAAGTCTGGAGGGTGAATCAGAAGAAGTAGAAGAAGGAGAAAGAGAAGGTGAAGTCTGGAGGGTGAATCAGAAGAAGCAGAAGAATGAGAAGAAGAAGGTGAAGTCTGGAGGGTGAATCAGAGGAAGCAGAAGAAGGAAAAGGAGAAGGTGAAGTCTGGAGGGTGAAGCAGAAGAAGTAGAAGAAGGAGAAGTAGAATGTGAAGTCTGGAGGGTGAATCAGAGGAAGCAGAAGAAGGAGAAGGAGAAGGTGAAGTCAGGAGGGGGAAGCTGAAGAAGTAGAAGAAGGAGAAGGTGAAGTCAGGAGGGTGAATCAGAAGAAGCAGAAGAAGGAGAAGGAGAAGGTGAAATCTGGAGGGTGAATCAGAAGAAGTAGAAGAAGGAGAAGGAGATGGTGAAGTCTGGAGGGTGAATCAGAAGAAGCAGAAAAAGGAGAAGGAGAAGTTGAAGTCTGGAGGCTGAATCAGAAGAAGTAGAAGAAGGAGAAGGAGATGGTGAAGTCTGGAGGGTGAAGCAGAAGAAGCAGAAGAAGGAGAAGGAGAAGGTGAAGTCAGGAGGGTGAATCAGAAGACGCAGAAGAAGGAGAAGGAGAGGGTGAAGTCTGGAGGGTGAATCAGAAGAAGTAGAAGAAGGAGAAGGAGAAGGTGAAGTCTGGAGGGTGAATCAGAGGAAACAGAAGAAGGAGCAGGTGAAGGTGAAGTCCGGAGGGTGAATCAGAAGAAGCAGAAGAAGGAGAAGGAGAAGGTGAAGTCTGGAGGGTGAAGCAGAAGAAGTAGAAGAAGGAGAAGGAGAAGGTGAAGTCTGGAGGGTGAATCAGAGGAAGTAGAAGAAGGAGAAGAGTTAGGTGAAGTCAGGAGGGTGAAGCAGAAGAAGTAGAAGAAGGAGAAGGAGAAGGTGAAGTCAAGAGGGTGAATCAGAAGAAGTAGAAGAAGAAGGAGAAGGTGAAGTCTGGAGGGTGAATCAGAAGAAGCAGGAGAAGGAGAAGGTGAAGTCAGGAGGGTGAATCAGAAGAAGCAGAAGAAGGAGAAGGAGAAGGTGAAGCCTGGAGGGTGAATCAGAAGAAGCAGATGAAGGAGAAGGAGAAGGTGAAGTCTGGAGGTTGAATCTGAGGAAGCAGAAGAAGGAGAAGGCGAAGGTGAAGTCTGGAGGGTGAATCAGAAGAAGCAGAAGAAGGAGAAGGTGAAGTCTGGAGGGTGAAGCAGAAGAAGTAGAAGAAGGAGAAGGAGAAGGTGAAGTATGGAGGGTGAATCAGAGGAAGCAGAAGAAGGAGAAGGAGAAGGTGAAGTCTGGAGGGAGAAGCAGAAGAAGTAGAAGAATGAGAAGGAGAAGGTGAAGTCTGGAGGGAGAAGCAGAAGAAGTAGAAGAAGGAGAAGGAGAAGGTGAAGTCTGGAGGGTGTATCAGAAGACGCAGAATAAGGAGAAGGAGAAGGTGAAGTCAGGAGGGTGAAGCAGAAGAAGTAGAAGAAGGAGAAGGAGAAGGTGAAGTCAGGAGGGTGAATCAGAAGAAGTAGAAGAAGAAGAAGGAGAAGGTGAAGTCAGGAGGGTGAATCAGAAGAAGCAGAAGAAGGAGAAGGAGAAGGTGAAGTCTGGAGGGAGAAGCAGAAGAAGTAGAAGAAGGAGAAGGAGAAGGTGAAGTCTGGAGGGTGAATCAGAAGAAGCAGAAGAAGGAGAAGGAGAAGGTGAAGTCAGGAGGGTGAAGCAGAAGAAGTAGAAGAAGGAGAAGGAGAAGGTGAAGTCAGGAGGGTGAATCAGAAGAAGTAGAAGAAGGAGAAGGAGAAGGTGAAGTCAGGAGGGTGAATCAGAAGAAGCAGAAGAAGGAGAAGTTGAAGTCTGGAGGGTGAATCAGAAGAAGTAGAAGAAGGGGAAGGTGAAGTCTGGAGGGTGAATCAGAAGAAGCAAAAGAAGGAGAAGGAGAAGGTGAAGTTTGGAGGGTGAATCAGAAGAAGTAGAAGAAGGAGAAGGAGAAGGTGACGTCTGGAGGATGAATCAGAAGAAGCAGAAGAAGGAGAAGCAGAAGGTGAAGTCAGGAGGCTGAAGCAAAAGAAGTAGAAGAAGGAGAAGGGGAAGGTGAAGTCAGGAGGGTGAATCAGAAGAAGTAGAAGAAGGAGAAGGAGAAGGTGAAGTCAGGAGGGTGAATCAAAAGAAGCAGAAGAAGGAGAAGGAGAAGGTGAAGTCTGGAGGGTGAATCAGAAGAAGTAGAAGAAGGAGAAGGAGAAGGTGAAGTCTGGAGGGTGAATCAGAGGAAGCAGAAGAAGGAGAAGGCGAAGGTGAAGTCTGGAGGGTGAATCAGAAGAAGCAGAAGAAGGAGAAGGAGGAGGTGAAGTCTGGAGGGTGAATCAGAAGAAGCAGAAGAAGGAGAAGGAGAAGGTGAAGTCTGGAGGGTGAATCAGAGGAAGCAGAAGAAGGAGAAGGAGATGGTGAAGTCAGGAGGGTGAAGCAGAAGAAGTAGAAGAAGGAAAAGGAGAAGGTGAACTCAGGAGGGTGAATCAGAAGAAGTAGAAGAAGGAGAAGGCGAAGGTGAAGTCTGGAGGGTGAATCAGAAGAAGCAGAAGAAGGAGCAGGAGAAGGTGAAGTCTGGAGGGTGAATCAGAAGAAGCAGAAGAATGAGAAGAAGAAGGTGAAGTCTGGAGGGTGAATCAGAGGAAGCAGAAGAAGGAGAAGGAGAAGGTGAAGTCTGGAGGGTGAAGCAGAAGAAGTAGAAGAAGGAGAAGGAGAAGGTGAAGTCTGGAGGGTGAATCAGAGGAAGCAGAAGAAGGAGAAGGAGAAGGTGAAGTCAGGAGGGGGAAGCTGAAGAAGTAGAAGAAGGAGAAGGTGAAGTCAGGAGGGTGAATCAGAAGAAGCAGAAGAAGGAGAAGGAGAAGGTGAAATCTGGAGGGTGAATCAGAAGAAGTAGAAGAAGGAGAAGGAGATGGTGAAGTCTGGAGGGTGAATCAGAAGAAGCAGAAAAAGGAGAAGGAGAAGTTGAAGTCTGGAGGCTGAATCAGAAGAAGTAGAAGAAGGAGAAGGAGATGGTGAAGTCTGGAGGGTGAAGCAGAAGAAGCAGAAGAAGGAGAAGGAGAAGGTGAAGTCAGGAGGGTGAATCAGAAGACGCAGAAGAAGGAGAAGGAGAGGGTGAAGTCTGGAGGGTGAATCAGAGGAAACAGAAGAAGGAGCAGGTGAAGGTGAAGTCTGGAGGGTGAATCAGAAGAAGCAGAAGAAGGAGAAGGAGAAGGTGAAGTCTGGAGGGTGAAGCAGAAGAAGTAGAAGAAGGAGAAGGAGAAGGTGAAGTCTGGAGGGTGAATCAGAGGAAGTAGAAGAAGGAGAAGCGTTAGGTGAAGTCAGGAGGGTGAAGCAGAAGAAGTAGAAGAAGGAGAAGGAGAAGGTGAAGTCAAGAGGGAGAATCAGAAGAAGTAGAAGAAGAAGGAGAAGGTGAAGTCTGGAGGGTGAATCAGAAGAAGCAGGAGAAGGAGAAGGTGAAGTCAGGAGGGTGAATCAGAAGAAGCAGAAGAAGGAGAAGGTGAAGCCTGGAGGGTGAATAAGAAGAAGTAGAAGAAGGAGAAGGAGAAGGTGAAGTCTGGAGGGTGAATCAGAAGAAGCAGAAGAAGGAGATGGCGAAGGTGAAGTCTGGAGGGTGAATCAGAAGAAGCAGAAGAAGGAGAAGGAGAAGGTGAAGTCTGGAGGGTGACGCAGAAGAAGTAGAAGAAGGAGAAGGCGAAGGTGAAGTCTGGAGGGTGAATCAGAAGAAGCAGAAGAAGGAGCAGGAGAAGGTGAAGTCTGGAGGGTGAATCAGAAGAAGTAGAAGAAGGAGAAAGAGAAGGTGAAGTCTGGAGGGTGAATCAGAAGAAGCAGAAGAATGAGAAGAAGAAGGTGAAGTCTGGAGGGTGAATCAGAGGAAGCAGAAGAAGGAAAAGGAGAAGGTGAAGTCTGGAGGGTGAAGCAGAAGAAGTAGAAGAAGGAGAAGTAGAATGTGAAGTCTGGAGGGTGAATCAGAGGAAGCAGAAGAAGGAGAAGGAGAAGGTGAAGTCAGGAGGGGGAAGCTGAAGAAGTAGAAGAAGGAGAAGGTGAAGTCAGGAGGGTGAATCAGAAGAAGCAGAAGAAGGAGAAGGAGAAGGTGAAATCTGGAGGGTGAATCAGAAGAAGTAGAAGAAGGAGAAGGAGATGGTGAAGTCTGGAGGGTGAATCAGAAGAAGCAGAAAAAGGAGAAGGAGAAGTTGAAGTCTGGAGGCTGAATCAGAAGAAGTAGAAGAAGGAGAAGGAGATGGTGAAGTCTGGAGGGTGAAGCAGAAGAAGCAGAAGAAGGAGAAGGAGAAGGTGAAGTCAGGAGGGTGAATCAGAAGACGCAGAAGAAGGAGAAGGAGAGGGTGAAGTCTGGAGGGTGAATCAGAAGAAGTAGAAGAAGGAGAAGGAGAAGGTGAAGTCTGGAGGGTGAATCAGAGGAAACAGAAGAAGGAGCAGGTGAAGGTGAAGTCCGGAGGGTGAATCAGAAGAAGCAGAAGAAGGAGAAGGAGAAGGTGAAGTCTGGAGGGTGAAGCAGAAGAAGTAGAAGAAGGAGAAGGAGAAGGTGAAGTCTGGAGGGTGAATCAGAGGAAGTAGAAGAAGGAGAAGAGTTAGGTGAAGTCAGGAGGGTGAAGCAGAAGAAGTAGAAGAAGGAGAAGGAGAAGGTGAAGTCAAGAGGGTGAATCAGAAGAAGTAGAAGAAGAAGGAGAAGGTGAAGTCTGGAGGGTGAATCAGAAGAAGCAGGAGAAGGAGAAGGTGAAGTCAGGAGGGTGAATCAGAAGAAGCAGAAGAAGGAGAAGGAGAAGGTGAAGCCTGGAGGGTGAATCAGAAGAAGCAGATGAAGGAGAAGGAGAAGGTGAAGTCTGGAGGTTGAATCTGAGGAAGCAGAAGAAGGAGAAGGCGAAGGTGAAGTCTGGAGGGTGAATCAGAAGAAGCAGAAGAAGGAGAAGGTGAAGTCTGGAGGGTGAAGCAGAAGAAGTAGAAGAAGGAGAAGGAGAAGGTGAAGTATGGAGGGTGAATCAGAGGAAGCAGAAGAAGGAGAAGGAGAAGGTGAAGTCTGGAGGGAGAAGCAGAAGAAGTAGAAGAATGAGAAGGAGAAGGTGAAGTCTGGAGGGAGAAGCAGAAGAAGTAGAAGAAGGAGAAGGAGAAGGTGAAGTCTGGAGGGTGTATCAGAAGACGCAGAATAAGGAGAAGGAGAAGGTGAAGTCAGGAGGGTGAAGCAGAAGAAGTAGAAGAAGGAGAAGGAGAAGGTGAAGTCAGGAGGGTGAATCAGAAGAAGTAGAAGAAGAAGAAGGAGAAGGTGAAGTCAGGAGGGTGAATCAGAAGAAGCAGAAGAAGGAGAAGGAGAAGGTGAAGTCTGGAGGGAGAAGCAGAAGAAGTAGAAGAAGGAGAAGGAGAAGGTGAAGTCTGGAGGGTGAATCAGAAGAAGCAGAAGAAGGAGAAGGAGAAGGTGAAGTCAGGAGGGTGAAGCAGAAGAAGTAGAAGAAGGAGAAGGAGAAGGTGAAGTCAGGAGGGTGAATCAGAAGAAGTAGAAGAAGGAGAAGGAGAAGGTGAAGTCAGGAGGGTGAATCAGAAGAAGCAGAAGAAGGAGAAGTTGAAGTCTGGAGGGTGAATCAGAAGAAGTAGAAGAAGGGGAAGGTGAAGTCTGGAGGGTGAATCAGAAGAAGCAAAAGAAGGAGAAGGAGAAGGTGAAGTTTGGAGGGTGAATCAGAAGAAGTAGAAGAAGGAGAAGGAGAAGGTGACGTCTGGAGGATGAATCAGAAGAAGCAGAAGAAGGAGAAGCAGAAGGTGAAGTCAGGAGGCTGAAGCAAAAGAAGTAGAAGAAGGAGAAGGGGAAGGTGAAGTCAGGAGGGTGAATCAGAAGAAGTAGAAGAAGGAGAAGGAGAAGGTGAAGTCAGGAGGGTGAATCAAAAGAAGCAGAAGAAGGAGAAGGAGAAGGTGAAGTCTGGAGGGTGAATCAGAAGAAGTAGAAGAAGGAGAAGGAGAAGGTGAAGTCTGGAGGGTGAATCAGAGGAAGCAGAAGAAGGAGAAGGCGAAGGTGAAGTCTGGAGGGTGAATCAGAAGAAGCAGAAGAAGGAGAAGGAGGAGGTGAAGTCTGGAGGGTGAATCAGAAGAAGCAGAAGAAGGAGAAGGAGAAGGTGAAGTCTGGAGGGTGAATCAGAGGAAGCAGAAGAAGGAGAAGGAGATGGTGAAGTCAGGAGGGTGAAGCAGAAGAAGTAGAAGAAGGAAAAGGAGAAGGTGAACTCAGGAGGGTGAATCAGAAGAAGTAGAAGAAGGAGAAGGCGAAGGTGAAGTCTGGAGGGTGAATCAGAAGAAGCAGAAGAAGGAGCAGGAGAAGGTGAAGTCTGGAGGGTGAATCAGAAGAAGCAGAAGAATGAGAAGAAGAAGGTGAAGTCTGGAGGGTGAATCAGAGGAAGCAGAAGAAGGAGAAGGAGAAGGTGAAGTCTGGAGGGTGAAGCAGAAGAAGTAGAAGAAGGAGAAGGAGAAGGTGAAGTCTGGAGGGTGAATCAGAGGAAGCAGAAGAAGGAGAAGGAGAAGGTGAAGTCAGGAGGGGGAAGCTGAAGAAGTAGAAGAAGGAGAAGGTGAAGTCAGGAGGGTGAATCAGAAGAAGCAGAAGAAGGAGAAGGAGAAGGTGAAATCTGGAGGGTGAATCAGAAGAAGTAGAAGAAGGAGAAGGAGATGGTGAAGTCTGGAGGGTGAATCAGAAGAAGCAGAAAAAGGAGAAGGAGAAGTTGAAGTCTGGAGGCTGAATCAGAAGAAGTAGAAGAAGGAGAAGGAGATGGTGAAGTCTGGAGGGTGAAGCAGAAGAAGCAGAAGAAGGAGAAGGAGAAGGTGAAGTCAGGAGGGTGAATCAGAAGACGCAGAAGAAGGAGAAGGAGAGGGTGAAGTCTGGAGGGTGAATCAGAGGAAACAGAAGAAGGAGCAGGTGAAGGTGAAGTCTGGAGGGTGAATCAGAAGAAGCAGAAGAAGGAGAAGGAGAAGGTGAAGTCTGGAGGGTG
Source organism: Somniosus microcephalus (assembly GCF_052327205.1). Classification (NCBI taxonomy): domain Eukaryota; kingdom Metazoa; phylum Chordata; class Chondrichthyes; order Squaliformes; family Somniosidae; genus Somniosus; species Somniosus microcephalus. Next base: position 718,825 of record NW_028225294.1, read on the forward strand.
AAGCAGAAGAAGTAGAAGAAGGAGAAGGAGAAGGTGAAGTCTGGAGGGTGAATCAGAGGAAGTAGAAGAAGGAGAAGCGTTAGGTGAAGTCAGGAGGGTGAAGCAGAAGAAGTAGAAGAAGGAGAAGGAGAAGGTGAAGTCAAGAGGGAGAATCAGAAGAAGTAGAAGAAGAAGGAGAAGGTGAAGTCTGGAGGGTGAATCAGAAGAAGCAGGAGAAGGAGAAGGTGAAGTCAGGAGGGTGAATCAGAAGAAGCAGAAGAAGGAGAAGGTGAAGCCTGGAGGGTGAATAAGAAGAAGTAGAAGAAGGAGAAGGAGAAGGTGAAGTCTGGAGGGTGAATCAGAAGAAGCAGAAGAAGGAGATGGCGAAGGTGAAGTCTGGAGGGTGAATCAGAAGAAGCAGAAGAAGGAGAAGGAGAAGGTGAAGTCTGGAGGGTGACGCAGAAGAAGTAGAAGAAGGAGAAGGAGAAGGTGAAGTCAGGAGGGTGAATCAGAAGAAGTAGAAGAAGGAGAAGGAGAAGGTGAAGTCTGGAGGGTGAATCAGAAGAAGTAGAAGAAGGAGAAGGGGAAGGAGAAGTCTGGAGGGTGAATCAGAGGAAGCAGAAGAAGGAGAAGGCGATGGTGAAGTCTGGAGGGTGAATCAGAAGAAGTAGAAAAAGGAGAAGGAGAAGGTGAAGTCTGGAGGGTGAATCAGAAGAAGTAGAAGAAGGGTAAGGAGAAGGTGAAGTCAGCAGGATGAATCAGAAGAAGCAGATGAAGGAGAAGGAGAAGGTGAAGTCTGGAGGTTGAATCTGAGGAAGCAGAAGAAGGAGAAGGCGAAGGTGAAGTCTGGAGGGTGAATCAGAAGAAGCAGAAGAAGGAGAAGGTGAAGTCTGGAGGGTGAAGCAGAAGAAGTAGAAGAAGGAGAAGTAGATGGTGAAGTCTGGAGGGTGTATCAGAAGACGCAGAATAAGGAGAAGGAGAAGGTGAAGTCAGGAGGGTGAAGCAGAAGAAGTAGAAGAAGGAGAAGGAGAAGGTGAAGTCAGGAGGGTGAATCAGAAGAAGTAGAAGAAGAAGAAGGAGAAGGTGAAGTCAGGAGGGTGAATCAGAAGAAGCAGAAGAAGGAGAAGGAGAAGGTGAAGTCTGGAGGGTGAATCAGAAGAAGAAGAAGAAGGAGAAGGAGAAGGGGAAGTCTGGAGGGTGAATCAGAAGAAGTAGAAGAAGGAGAAGGAGAAGGTGAAGTCTGGAGGGTGAATCAGAGGAAGCAGAAGAAGGAGAAGGCGAAGGTGAAGTCTGGAAGGTGAATCAGACGAAGCAGAAGAAGGAGAAGGAGATGGTGAAGTGTGGAGGGTGAAGCAGAAGAAGTAGAAGAAGGAGAAGGAGAAGGTGAAGTCTGTAGGGTGAATCAGAGGAAGCAGAAGAAGGAGAAGGAGAAGGTGAAGTCAGGAGGGTGAATCAGAAGAAGTAGAAGAAGGAGAAGGAGAAGGTGAAGTCAGGAGGGTGAATCAAAGAAGTAGAAGAAGGAGAAGAAGAAAGTGAAGTATGGAGGGTGAATCAGAAGAAGCAGAAGAAGGAGAAGGAGAAGGTGAAGTCAGGAGGGTGAATCAGAAGAAGCAGAAGAAGGAGAAGGAGAAGGTGAACTCTGGAGGGAGAAGCAGAAGATGTAGAAAAAGGAGAAGGAGAAGGTGAAGTCTGGAGGGTGAATCAGAAGAAGCAGAAGAAGGAGAAGGAGAATGTGAAGTCAGGAGGGTGAAGCAGAAAAAGTAGAAGAAGGAGAAGGAGAAGGTGAAGTCAGGAGGGTGAATCAGAAGAAGTAGAAGAAGGAGAAGGAGAAGGTGAAGTCAGGAGGGTGAATCAGAAGAAGCAGAAGAAGGAGAAGGAGAAGGTGAAGTCTGGAGGGTGAATCAGAAGAAGTAGAAGAAGGAGAAGGAGAAGGTGAAGTCAGGAGGGTGAATCAGAAGAAGTAGAAGAAGGAGAAGGAGAAGGTGAAGTCTGGAGGGAGAAGCAGAAGAAGTAGAAGAAGGAGAAGGAGAAGGTGAAGTCTGGAGGGTGAATCAGAAGAAGTAGTAGAAGGAGAAGGAGAAGGTGAAGTCAGGAGGGTGAATCAGAAGAAGGAGAAGAAGGAGAAGGAGAAGGTGAAGTCAGGAGGGTGAATCAGAAGAAGCAGAAGAAGGAGAAGTTGAAGTCTGGAGGGTGAATCAGAAGAAGTAGAAGAAGGGGAAGGTGAAGTCTGGAGGGTGAATCAGAAGAAGCAAAAGAAGGAGAAGGAGAAGGTGAAGTTTGGAGGGTGAATCAGAAGAAGTAGAAGGAGGAGAAGGAGAAGGTGAAGTCTGGAGGATGAATCAGAAGAAGCAGAAGAAGGAGAAGGAGAAGGTGAAGTCTGGAGGGAGAAGCAGAAGAAGTAGAAGAGGGAGAAGGAGAAGGTGAAGTCTGGAGGGTGAATCAGAAGAAGCAGAAGAAGGAGAAGGAGAAGGTGAAGTCAGGAGGGTGAAGCAAAAGAAGTAGAAGAAGGAGAAGGGGAAGTTGAAGTCAGGAGGGTGAATCAGAAGAAGTAGAAGAAGGAGAAGGAGAAGGTGAAGTCAGGAGGGTGAATCAAAAGAAGCAGAAGAAGGAGAAGGAGATGGTGAAGTCTGGAGGGTGAATCAGAAGACGTAGAAGAAGGAGAAGGAGAAGGTGAAGTCTGGAGGGTGAATCAGAGGAAGCAGAAGAAGAAGAAGGCGAAGGTGAAGTCTGGAGGGTGAATCAGAAGAAGCAGGAGAAAGAGAAGGAGAAGGTGAAGTCTGGAGGGTGAAGCAGAAGAAGTAGAAGAAGGAGAAGGAGAAGGTGAAGTCAGGAGGGTGAATCAGAAGAAGTAGAAGAAGGAGAAGGAGAAGGTGAAGTATGGAGGGTGAATCAGAAGAAGCAGAAGAAGGAGAAGGAGAAGGTGAAGTCAGGAGGGTGAATCAGAAGAAGCAGAAGAAGGAGAAGTTGAAGGTGAAGTCTGGACGGTGAATCAGAGGAAGCAGAAGAAGGAGAAGGCGAAGGTGAAGTCTGGAGGGTGAATCAGAAGAAGCAGGAGAAGGAGAAGGAGAAGGTGAAGTCTGGAGGGTGAAGCAGAAGAAGTAGAAGAAGGAGAAGGAGAAGGTGAAGTCAGGAGGGTGAATCAGAAGAAGTAGAAGAAGGAGAAGGAGAAGGTAAAGTCAGGAGGGTGAATCAGAAGAAGTAGAAGAAGGAGAAGGAGAAGGTGAAGTCTGGAGGGTGTATCAGAAGACGCAGAATAAGGAGAAGGAGAAGGTGAATTCAGGAGGGTGAAGCAGAAGAAGTAGAAGAAGGAGAAGGAGAAGGTGAAGTCAGGAGGGTGAATCAGAAGAAGTAGAAGAAGAAGAAGGAGAAGGTGAAGTCAGGAGGGTGAATCAGAAGAAGCAGAAGAAGGAGAAGGAGAAGGTGAAGTCTGGAGGGTGAATCAGAAGAAGTAGAAGAAGGAAAAGGAGAAGGTGAAGTCTGGAGGGTGAATCAGAAGAAGTAGAAGAAGGAGAAGGAGAAGGTGAAGTCTGGAGGGTGAATCAGAGGAAGCAGAAGAAGGAGAAGGCGAAGGTGAAGTCTGGAAGGTGAATCAGACGAAGCAGAAGAAGGAGAAGGAGATGGTGAAGTGTGGAGGGTGAACCAGAAGAAGTAGAAGAAGGAGAAGGAGAAGGTGAAGTCTGTAGGGTGAATCAGAGGAAGCAGAAGAAGGAGAAGGTGAAGTCAGGAGGGTGAATCAGAAGAAGTAGAAGAAGGAGAAGGAGAAGGTGAAGTCAGGAGGGTGAATCAGAAGAAGCAGAAGAAGGAGAAGGAGAAGTTGAAGTCTGGAGGGTGAATCAGAAGAAGCAGAAGAAGGAGAAGGAGAAGGTGAAGTCAGGAGGGTGAAGCAGAAGAAGCAGAAGAAGGAGAAGGAGAAGCTGAAGTCTGGAGGGTGAAGCAGAAGAAGCAGAAGAAGGAGAAGGAGAAGGTGAAGTCTGGAGGGTGAATCAGAAGAATTAGAAGAAGGAGAAGGAGAAGGTGAAGTCTGGAAGGAGAAGCAGAAGAAGTAGAAGAAGGAGAAGGTGAAGTCTGGAGGGTGAATCAGAAGAAGTAGAGAAGGAGAAGGAGAAGGTGAAGTCTGGAGGGAGAAGCAGAAGAAGTAGAAGAAGGAGAAGGAGAAGGTGAAGTCTGGAGGGAGAAGCAGAAGAAGTAGAAGAAGGAGAAGGAGAAGGTGAAGTCTGGAGGGTGAATCAGAAGAAGTAGAAGAAGGAGAAGGAGAAGGTGAAGTCTGGAGGGAGAAGCAGAAGAAGTAGAAGAAGGAGAAGGAGAAGGTGAAGTCTGGAGGGTGAATCAGAAGAAGTAGAAGAAGGAGAAGGAGAAGGTGAAGTCTGGAGGAGAACCAGAAGAAGTAGAAGAAGGAGAAGGAGAAGGTGAAGTCTGGAGGGTGAATCAGAAGAAGTAGAGGAAGGAGAAGGAGAAGGTAAAGTCTGGAGGGAGAAGCAGAAGAAGCAGAAGAAGGAGACGGAGAAGATGAAGTCTGGAGGGTGAATCAGAAGAAGCAGAAGAAGGAGAAGGAGAAGGTGAAGTCTGGAGGGTGAATCAGAAGAAGTATAAGAAGGAGAAGGAGAAGGTGAAGTCTGGAGTGTGAATCAGAAGAAGCAGAAGAAGGAGAAGGAGAAGGTGCAGTCAGGAGGGTGAAGCAGAAGAAGTAGAAGAAGGAGAAGGAGAAGGTGAAGTCTGGAGGGTGAAGCAGAAGAAGCAGAAGAAGGAGAAGGAGAAGGTGAAGTCAGGAGGGTGAATCAGAAGAAGCAGAAGAAGGAGAAGGAGAGGGTGAAGTCTGGAGGGTGAATCAGAAGAAGCAGAAGAAGGAGAAGGAGAAGGTGAAGTCTGGAGGGTGAATCAGAGGAAGCAGAAGAAGGAGAAGGAGAAGGTGAAGTCAGGAGGGTGAAGCAGAAGAAGCAGAAGAAGGAGAAGGAGAAGGTGAAGTCTGGAGGGAGAAGCAGAAGAAGGAGAAGGAGAAGGTGAAGTCTGGAGGGTGAATCAGAAGAAGTAGAAGAAGGAGAAGGAGAAGCTAAAGTCTGGATTGTGAAGCAGAAGAATCAGAAGAAGGAGAAGGAGAAGGTGAAGTCTGGAGGGAGAAGCAGAAGAAGCAAAAGAAGGAGAAGGAGAAGGTGAAGTCTGGAGGGCGAAGCAGAAGACGTAAAAGAAGGAGATGGAGAAGGTGAAGTCTGGAGGTTGAATCAGAAGAAGCAGAAGAAGGAGAAGGAGAAGGTGAAGTCTGGAGGGAGAAGCAGACGAAGCAGAAGAAGGAGAAGGAGAAGGTGAAGTCTGGAGGGTGAAGCAGAAGAAGCAGAAGAAGGAGAAGGAGATGGTGAAGTCTGGAGGGTGAATCAGAAGAAGCAGAAGAAGGAGAAGGAGAAGGTGAAGTCTGGTGGGTGAATCAGAAGAAGCAGAAGAAGGAGAAGGAGAAGGTGACGTCAGGAGGGTGAATCAGAAGAAGCAGAAGAAGGAGAAGGAGAAGGTGAAGTCAGGAGGGTGAAGCAGAAGAAGTAGAAGAAGGAGAAGGAGAAGGTGAAGTCTGGAGGGTGAAGCAGAAGAAGCAGAAGAAGGAGAAGGAGAAGTTGAAGTCTGGAGGGTGAATCAGAAGAAGCAGAAGAAGGAGAAGGAGAAGGTGAAGTCAGGAGGGTGAAGCAGAAGAAGTAGAAGAAGGAGAAGGAGAAGGTGAAGTCTGGAGGGTGAAGCAGAAGAAGCAGAAGAAGGAGAAGGAGAAGTTGAAGTCTGGAGGGTGAATCAGAAGAAGCAGAAGAAGGAGAAGGAGAAGGTGAAGTCAGGAGGGTGAAGCAGAAAAAGTAGAAGAAGGAGAAGGAGAAGCTGAAGTCTGGAGGGTGAAGCAGAAGAAGCAGAAGAAGGAGAAGGAGAAGGTGAAGTCTGGAGGGTGAATCTGAAGAATTAGAAGAAGGAGAAGGAGAAGGTGAAGTCTGGAAGGAGAAGCAGAAGAAGTAGAAGAAGGAGAAGGAGAAGGTGAAGTCTGGAGGGTGAATCAGAAGAAGTAGAAGAAGGAGAAGGAGAAGGTGAAGTCTGGAGGGAGAAGCAGAAGAAGCAGAAGAAGGAGAAGGAGAAGGTGAAGTCTGGATGGAGAAGCAGAAGAAGTAGAAGAAGGAGAAGGAGAAGGTGAAGTCTGGAGGGTGAATCAGAAGAAGTAGAGAAGGAGAAGGAGAAGGTGAAGTCTGGAGGGAGAAGCAGAAGAATCAGAAGAAGGAGAAGGAGAAGGTGAAGTCTGGCGGGTGAATCAGAAGAAGCAGAAGAAGGAGAAGGAGAAGGTAAAGTCTGGAAGGTGAATCAGAAGAAGTAGAAGAAGGAGAAGGATAAGGTGACGTCTGGAGGGAGAAGCAGAAGAAGTAGAAGAAGGAGAAGGAGAAGGTGAAGTCTGGAGGGTGAATCAGAAGAAGTAGAAGAAGGAGAAGGAGAAGGTGAAGTCTGGAGGGAGAAGCAGAAGAAGCAGAAGAAGGATAAGGAGAAGGTGAAGTCGGGAGGGTGAAGCAGAAGAAGCAGAAGAAGGAGAAGGAGAAGGTGAAGTCTGGAGGGTGAATCAGAAGAAGTAGAAGAAGGAGAAGGAGAAGGTGATGTCTGGAGGGAGAAGCAGAAGAAGTAGAAGAAGGAGAAGGTGAAGTCTGGAGGGTGAATCAGAAGAAGTAGAGGAAGGAGAAGGAGAAGGTGAAGTCTGGAGGGAGAAGCAGAAGAAGCAGAAGAAGGAGACGGAGAAGATGAAGTCTGGAGGGTGAATCAGAAGAAGCAGAAGAAGGAGAAGGAGAAGGTGAAGTCTGGAGGGTGAATCAGTAGAAGTATAAGAAGGAGAAGGAGAAGGTGAAGTCTGGAGTGTGAATCAGAAGAAGCAGAAGAAGGAGAAGGAGAAGGTGCAGTCAGGAGGGTGAAGCAGAAGAAGTAGAAGAAGGAGAAGGAGAAGGTGAAGTCTGGAGGGTGAAGCAGAAGAAGCAGAAGAAGGAGAAGGAGAAGGTGAAGTCAGGAGGGTGAATCAGAAGAAGCAGAAGAAGGAGAAGGAGAGGGTGAAGTCTGGAGGGTGAATCAGAAGAAGCAGAAGAAGGAGAAGGAGAAGGTGAAGTCTGGAGGGTGAATCAGAAGAAGCAGAAGAAGGAGATGGAGAAGGTGAAGTCTGGAGGGTGAATCAGAAGAAGCAGAAGAAGGATAAGGAGAAGGTGAAGTCTAGAGGGTGAATCAGAAGAAGCAGAAGAAGGAGAAGGAGCAGGTGAAGACAGGAGGGAGAAGCAGAAGAAGCAGAAGAAGGAGAAGGAGAAGCTGAAGTCTGGAGGGTGAATCAGAAGAAGTAGACGAAGGAGAGGGCGAAGGTGAAGTCAGGAGGGTGAATCAGAAGAAGCTAAAGAAGGAGAAGGAGAAGGTGAAGTCTGGAGGGTGAATCAGAGGAAGCAGAAGAAGGAGAAGGAGAAGGTGAAGTCAGGAGGGTGAAGCAGAAGAAGCAGAAGAAGGAGAAGGAGAAGGTGAAGTCTGGAGGGAGAAGCAGAAGAAGGAGAAGGAGAAGGTGAAGTCTGGAGGGTGAATCAGAAGAAGTAGAAGAAGGAGAAGGAGAAGCTAAAGTCTGGATTGTGAAGCAGAAGAATCAGAAGAAGGAGAAGGAGAAGGTGAAGTCTGGAGGGAGAAGCAGAAGAAGCAGAAGAAGGAGAAGGAGAAGGTGAAGTCTGGAGGGCGAAGCAGAAGACGTAAAAGAAGGAGATGGAGAAGGTGAAGTCTGGAGGTTGAATCAGAAGAAGCAGAAGAAGGAGAAGGAGAAGTTGAAGTCTGGAGGGAGAAGCAGACGAAGCAGAAGAAGGTGAAGGAGAAGGTGAAGTCTGGAGGGTGAAGCAGAAGAAGCAGAAGAAGGAGAAGGAGAAGGTAAAGTCTGGAGGGTGAATCAGAAGAAGCAGAAGAAGGAGAAGGAGAAGGTGAAGTCTGGAGGGTGAATCAGAAGAAGCAGAAGAAGGAGAAGGAGAAGGTGAAGTCAGGAGGGTGAATCAGAAGAAGCAGAAGAAGGGGAAGGAGAAGGTGAAGTCTGGAGGGTGAATCAGAAGAAGTAGAAGAAGGAGAAGGAGAAGGTGAAGTCTGGAGGGTGAATCAGAGGAAGCAGAAGGAGGAGAAGGCGAAGGTGAAGTCTGGAAGGTGAATCAGACGAAGCAGAAGAAGGAGAAGGAGATGGTGAAGTGTGGAGGGTGAAGCAGAAGAAGTAGAAGAAGGAGAAGGAGAAGGTGAAGTCTGTAGGGTGAATCAGAGGAAGCAGAAGAAGGAGAAGGAGAAGGTGAAGTCAGGAGGGTGAATCAGAAGAAGTAGAAGAAGGAGAAGGAGAAGGTGAAGTCAGGAGGGTGAATCAGAAGAAGCAGAAGAAGGAGAAGGAGAAGTTGAAGTCTGGAGGGTGAATCAGAAGAAGCAGAAGAAGGAGAAGGAGAAGGTGAAGTCAGGAGGGTGAAGCAGAAGAAGTAGAAGAAGGAGAAGGAGAAGCTGAAGTCTGGAGGGTGAAGCAGAAGAAGCAGAAGAAGGAGAAGGAGAAGGTGAAGTCTGGAGGGTGAATCAGAAGAATTAGAAGAAGGAGAAGGAGAAGGTGAAGTCTAGAAGGAGAAGCAGAAGAAGTAGAAGAAGGAGAAGGAGAAGGTGAAGTCTGGAGGGTGAATCAGAAGAAGTAGAAGAAGGAGAAGGAGAAGGTGAAGTCTGGAGGGAGAAGCAGAAGAAGCAGAAGAAGGAGAAGGAGAAGGTGAAGTCTGGATGGAGAAGCAGAAGAAGTAGAAGAAGGAGAAGGAGAAGGTGAAGTCTGGAGGGTGAATCAGAAGAAGTAGAGAAGGAGAAGGAGAAGGTGAAGTCTGGAGGGAGAAGCAGAAGAAGCAGAAGAAGGAGAAGGAGAAGGTGAAGTCTGGCGGGTGAATCAGAAGAAGCAGAAGAAGGAGAAGGAGAAGGTGAAGTCTGGAGGGTGAATCAGAAGAAGTAGAAGAAGGAGAAGGATAAGGTGAAGTCTGGAGGGAGAAGCAGAAGAAGTAGAAGAAGGAGAAGGAGAAGGTGAAGTCTGGAGGGTGAATCAGAAGAAGTAGAAGAAGGAGAAGGAGAAGGTGAAGTCTGGAGGGAGAAGCAGAAGAAGTAGAAGAAGGAGAAGGAGAAGGTGAAGTCTGGAGGGTGAATCAGAAGAAGTAGAAGAAGGAGAAGGAGAAGGTGAAGTCTGGAGGGAGAAGCAGAAGAAGGAGAAGAAGGAGAAGGAGAAGGTGAAGTCTGGAGGGTGAATCAGAAGAAGTAGAGGAAGGAGAAGGTGAAGTCTGGAGGGAGAAGCAGAAGAAGCAGAAGAAGGAGACGGAGAAGATGAAGTCTGGAGGGTGAATCAGAAGAAGCAGAAGAAGGAGAAGGAGAAGGTGAAGTCTGGAGGGTGAATCAGAAGAAGTATAAGAAGGAGAAGGAGAAGGTGAAGTCTGGAGTGTGAATCAGAAGAAGCAGAAGAAGGAGAAGGAGAAGGTGCAGTCAGGAGGGTGAAGCAGAAGAAGTAGAAGAAGGAGAAGGAGAAGGTGAAGTCTGGAGGGTGAAGCAGAAGAAGCAGAAGAAGGAGAAGGAGAAGGTGAAGTCAGGAGGGTGAATCAGAAGAAGCAGAAGAAGGAGAAGGAGAGGGTGAAGTCTGGAGGGTGAATCAGAAGAAGCAGAAGAAGGAGAAGGAGAAGGTGAAGTCTGGAGGGTGAATCAGAAGAAGCAGAAGAAGGAGATGGAGAAGGTGAAGTCTGGAGGGTGAATCAGAAGAAGCAGAAGAAGGATAAGGAGAAGGTGAAGTCTGGAGGGTGAATCAGAAGAAGCAGAAGAAGGAGAAGGAGCAGGTGAAGAAAGGAGGGAGAAGCAGAAGAAGCAGAAGAAGGAGAAGGAGAAGCTGAAGTCTGGAGGGTGAATCAGAAGAAGTAGAAGAAGGAGAGGGCGAAGGTGAAGTCAGGAGGGTGAATCAGAAGAAGCTAAAGAAGGAGAAGGAGAAGGTGAAGTCTGGAGGGTGAATCAGAGGAAGCAGAAGAAGGAGAAGGAGAAGGTGAAGTCAGGAGGGTGAAGCAGAAGAAGCAGAAGAAGGAGAAGGAGAAGGTGAAGTCTGGAGGGAGAAGCAGAAGAAGGAGAAGGAGAAGGTGAAGTCTGGAGGGTGAATCAGAAGAAGTAGAAGAAGGAGAAGGAGAAGCTAAAGTCTGGATTGTGAAGCAGAAGAATCAGAAGAAGGAGAAGGAGAAGGTGAAGTCTGGAGGGAGAAGCAGAAGAAGCAGAAGAAGGAGAAGGAGAAGGTGAAGTCTGGAGGGCGAAGCAGAAGACGTAAAAGAAGGAGATGGAGAAGGTGAAGTCTGGAGGTTGAATCAGAAGAAGCAGAAGAAGGAGAAGGAGAAGGTGAAGTCTGGAGGGAGAAGCAGACGAAGCAGAAGAAGGAGAAGGAGAAGGTGAAGTCTGGAGGGTGAAGCAGAAGAAGCAGAAGAAGGAGAAGGAGAAGGTGAAGTCTGGAGGGTGAATCAGAAGAAGCAGAAGAAGGAGAAGGAGAAGGTGAAGTCTGGTGGGTGAATCAGAAGAAGCTGAAGAAGGAGAAGGAGAAGGTGAAGTCAGGAGGGTGAATCAGAAGAAGCAGAAGAAGGAGAAGGAGAAGGTGAAGTCAGGAGGGTGAAGCAGAAGAAGTAGAAGAAGGAGAAGGAGAAGGTGAAGTCTGGAGGGTGAAGCAGAAGAAGCAGAAGAAGGAGAAGGAGAAGTTGAAGTCTGGAGGGTGAATCAGAAGAAGCAGAAGAAGGAGAAGGAGAAGGTGAAGTCAGGAGAGTGAAGCAGAAGAAGTAGAAGAAGGAGAAGGAGAAGGTGAAGTCTGGAGGGTGAAGCAGAAGAAGGAGAAGGAGAAGTTGAAGTCTGGAGGGTGAATCAGAAGAAGCAGAAGAAGGAGAAGGAGAAGGTGAAGTCAGGAGGGTGAAGCAGAAGAAGTAGAAGAAGGAGAAGGAGAAGCTGAAGTCTGGAGGGTGAAGCAGAAGAAGCAGAAGAAGGAGAAGGTGAAGTCTGGAGGGTGAATCTGAAGAATTAGAAGAAGGAGAAGGAGAAGGTGAAGTCTGGAAGGAGAAGCAGAAGAAGTAGAAGAAGGAGAAGGAGAAGGTGAAGTCTGGAGGGTGAATCAGAAGAAGTAGAAGAAGGAGAAGGAGAAGGTGAAGTCTGGAGGGTGAATCAGAAGAAGCAGAAGAAGGAGAAGGAGCAGGTGAAGAAAGGAGGGAGAAGCAGAAGAAGCAGAAGAAGGAGAAGGAGAAGCTGAAGTCTGGAGGGTGAATCAGAAGAAGTAGAAGAAGGAGAGGGCGAAGGTGAAGTCAGGAGGGTGAATCAGAAGAAGCTAAAGAAGGAGAAGGAGAAGGTGAAGTCTGGAGGGTGAGTCAGAGGAAGCAGAAGAAGGAGAAGGAGAAGGTGAAGTCAGGAGGGTGAAGCAGAAGAAGCAGAAGAAGGAGAAGGAGAAGGTGAAGTCTGGAGGGAGAAGCAGAAGAAGGAGAAGGAGAAGGTGAAGTCTGGAGGGTGAATCAGAAGAAGTAGAAGAAGGAGAAGGAGAAGCTAAAGTCTGGATTGTGAAGCAGAAGAATCAGAAGAAGGAGAAGGAGAAGGTGAAGTCTGGAGGGAGAAGCAGAAGAAGGAGAAGGAGAAGGTGAAGTCTGGAGGGCGAAGCAGAAGACGTAAAAGAAGGAGATGGAGAAGGTGAAGTCTGGAGGTTGAATCAGAAGAAGCAGAAGAAGGAGAAGGAGAAGGTGAAGTCTGGAGGGCGAAGCAGAAGACGTAAAAGAAGGAGATGGAGAAGGTGAAGTCTGGAGGTTGAATCAGAAGAAGCAGAAGAAGGAGAAGGAGAAGGTGAATTCTGGAGGGAGAAGCAGACGAAGCAGAAGAAGGAGAAGGAGAAGGTGAAGTCTGGAGGGTGAATCAGAAGAAGCAGAAGAAGGAGAAGGAGAAGGTGAAGTCTGGAGGGTGAATCAGAAGAAGCAGAAGAAGGAGAAGGAGAAGGTGAAGTCTGGTGGGTGAATCAGAAGAAGCAGAAGAAGGAGAAGGAGAAGGTGAAGTCAGGAGGGTGAATCAGAAGAAGCAGAAGAAGGAGAAGGAGAAGGTGAAGTCAGGAGGGTGAAGCAGAAAAAGTAGAAGAAGGAGAAGGAGAAGGTGAAGTCTGGAGGGTGAAGCAGAAGAAGCAGAAGAAGGAGAAGGAGAAGTTGAAGTCTGGAGGGTGAATCAGAAGAAGCAGAAGAAGGAGAAGGAGAAGGTGAAGTCAGGAGGGTGAAGCAGAAGAAGTAGAAGAAGGAGAAGGAGAAGGTGAAGTCTGGAGGGTGAAGCAGAAGAAGCAGAAGAAGGAGAAGGAGAAGTTGAAGTCTGGAGGGTGAATCAGAAGAAGCAGAAGAAGGAGAAGGAGAAGGTGAAGTCAGGAGGGTGAAGCAGAAGAAGTAGAAGAAGGAGAAGGAGAAGCTGAAGTCTGGAGGGTGAAGCAGAAGAAGCAGAAGAAGGAGAAGGAGAAGGTGAAGTCTGGAGGGTGAATCTGAAGAATTAGAAGAAGGAGAAGGAGAAGGTGAAGTCTGGAAGGAGAAGCAGAAGAAGTAGAAGAAGGAGAAGGAGAAGGTGAAGTCTGGAGGGTGAATCAGAAGAAGTAGAAGAAGGAGAAGGAGAAGGTGAAGTCTGGAGGGAGAAGCAGAAGAAGCAGAAGAAGGAGAAGGAGAAGGTGAAGTCTGGATGGAGAAGCAGAAGAAGTAGAAGAAGGAGAAGGAGAAGGTGAAGTCTGGAGGGTGATTCAGAAGAAGTAGAGAAGGAGAAGGAGAAGGTGAAGTCTGGAGGGAGAAGCAGAAGAAGCAGAAGAAGGAGAAGGAGAAGGTGAAGTCTGGCGGGTGAATCAGAAGAAGCAGAAGAAGGAGAAGGAGAAGGTGAAGTCTGGAGGGTGAATCAGAAGAAGTAGAAGAAGGAGAAGGATAAGGTGAAGTCTGGAGGGAGAAGCAGAAGAAGTAGAAGAAGGAGAAGGAGAAGGTGAAGTCTGGAGGGTGAATCAGAAGAAGTAGAAGAAGGAGAAGGAGAAGGTGAAGTCTGGAGGGAGAAGCAGAAGAAGTAGAAGAAGGAGAAGGAGAAGGTGAAGTCAGGAGGGTGAAGCAGAAGAAGTAGAAGAAGGAGAAGGAGAAGGTGAACTCTGGAGGGTGAAGCAGAAGAAGCAGAAGAAGGAGAAGGAGAAGTTGAAGTCTGGAGGGTGAAGCAGAAGAAGCAGAAGAAGGAGAAGGAGAAGGTGAAGTCAGGAGGGTGAAGCAGAAGAAGTAGAAGAAGGAGAAGGAGAAGCTGAAGTCTGGAGGGTGAAGCAGAAGAAGCAGAAGAAGGAGAAGGAGAAGGTGAAGTCAGGAGGGTGAATCAGAAGAAGCTAAAGAAGGAGAAGGAGAAGGTGAAGTCTGGAGGGTGAATCAGAGGAAGCAGAAGAAGGAGAAGGAGAAGGTGAAGTCAGGAGGGTGAAGCAGAAGAAGCAGAAGAAGGAGAAGGAGAAGGTGAAGTCTGGAGGGTGAATCAGAAGAAGTAGAAGAAGGAGAAGGAGAAGCTAAAGTCTGGATTGTGAAGCAGAAGAATCAGAAGAAGGAGAAGGAGAAGGTGAAGTCTGGAGGGAGAAGCAGAAGAAGCAGAAGAAGGAGAAGGAGAAGGTGAAGTCTGGAGGGCGAAGCAGAAGACGTAAAAGAAGGAGATGGAGAAGGTGAAGTCTGGAGGTTGAATCAGAAGAAGCAGAAGAAGGAGAAGGAGAAGGTGAATTCTGGAGGGAGAAGCAGACGAAGCAGAAGAAGGAGAAGGAGAAGGTGAAGTCTGGAGGGTGAATCAGAAGAAGCAGAAGAAGGAGAAGGAGAAGGTGAAGTCTGGAGGGTGAATCAGAAGAAGCAGAAGAAGGAGAAGGAGAAGGTGAAGTCTGGTGGGTGAATCAGAAGAAGCAGAAGAAGGAGAAGGAGAAGGTGAAGTCAGGAGGGTGAATCAGAAGAAGCAGAAGAAGGAGAAGGAGAAGGTGAAGTCAGGAGGGTGAAGCAGAAAAAGTAGAAGAAGGAGAAGGAGAAGGTGAAGTCTGGAGGGTGAAGCAGAAGAAGCAGAAGAAGGAGAAGGAGAAGTTGAAGTCTGGAGGGTGAATCAGAAGAAGCAGAAGAAGGAGAAGGAGAAGGTGAAGTCAGGAGGGTGAAGCAGAAGAAGTAGAAGAAGGAGAAGGAGAAGGTGAAGTCTGGAGGGTGAAGCAGAAGAAGCAGAAGAAGGAGAAGGAGAAGTTGAAGTCTGGAGGGTGAATCAGAAGAAGCAGAAGAAGGAGAAGGAGAAGGTGAAGTCAGGAGGTTGAAGCAGAAGAAGTAGAAGAAGGAGAAGGAGAAGCTGAAGTCTGGAGGGTGAAGCAGAAGAAGCAGAAGAAGGAGAAGGAGAAGGTGAAGTCTGGAGGGTGAATCTGAAGAATTAGAAGAAGGAGAAGGAGAAGGTGAAGTCTGGAAGGAGAAGCAGAAGAAGTAGAAGAAGGAGAAGGAGAAGGTGAAGTCTGGAGGGTGAATCAGAAGAAGTAGAAGAAGGAGAAGGAGAAGGTGAAGTCTGGAGGGAGAAGCAGAAGAAGCAGAAGAAGGAGAAGGAGAAGGTGAAGTCTGGATGGAGAAGCAGAAGAAGTAGAAGAAGGAGAAGGAGAAGGTGAAGTCTGGAGGGTGATTCAGAAGAAGTAGAGAAGGAGAAGGAGAAGGTGAAGTCTGGAGGGAGAAGCAGAAGAAGCAGAAGAAGGAGAAGGAGAAGGTGAAGTCTGGCGGGTGAATCAGAAGAAGCAGAAGAAGGAGAAGGAGAAGGTGAAGTCTGGAGGGTGAATCAGAAGAAGTAGAAGAAGGAGAAGGATAAGGTGAAGTCTGGAGGGAGAAGCAGAAGAAGTAGAAGAAGGAGAAGGAGAAGGTGAAGTCTGGAGGGTGAATCAGAAGAAGTAGAAGAAGGAGAAGGAGAAGGTGAAGTCTGGAAGGAGAAGCAGAAGAAGTAGAAGAAGGAGAAGGAGAAGGTGAAGTCTGGAGGGTGAATCAGAAGAAGTAGAAGAAGGAGAAGGAGAAGGTGAAGTCTGGAGGGAGAAGCAGAAGAAGCAGAAGAAGGAGAAGGAGAAGGTGAAGTCTGGATGGAGAAGCAGAAGAAGTAGAAGAAGGAGAAGGAGAAGGTGAAGTCTGGAGGGTGATTCAGAAGAAGTAGAGAAGGAGAAGGAGAAGGTGAAGTCTGGAGGGAGAAGCAGAAGAAGCAGAAGAAGGAGAAGGAGAAGGTGAAGTCTGGCGGGTGAATCAGAAGAAGCAGAAGAAGGAGAAGGAGAAGGTGAAGTCTGGAGGGTGAATCAGAAGAAGTAGAAGAAGGAGAAGGATAAGGTGAAGTCTGGAGGGAGAAGCAGAAGAAGTAGAAGAAGGAGAAGGAGAAGGTGAAGTCTGGAGGGTGAATCAGAAGAAGTAGAAGAAGGAGAAGGAGAAGGTGAAGTCTGGAGGGAGAAGCAGAAGAAGCAGAAGAAGGAGAAGGAGAAGGTGAAGTCGGGAGGGTGAAGCAGAAGAAGCAGAAGAAGGAGAAGGAGAAGGTGAAGTCTGGAGGGTGAATCAGAAGAAGTAGAAGAAGGAGAAGGAGAAGGTGATGTCTGGAGGGAGAAGCAGAAGAAGTAGAAGAAGGAGAAGGAGAAGGTGAAGTCTGGAGGGTGAATCAGAAGAAGTAGAGGAAGGAGAAGGAGAAGGTGAAGTCTGGAGGGAGAAGCAGAACAAGCAGAAGAAGGAGACGGAGAAGATGAAGTCTGGAGGGTGAATCAGAAGAAGCAGAAGAAGGAGAAGGAGAAGGTGAAGTCTGGAGGGTGAATCAGAAGAAGTATAAGAAGGAGAAGGAGAAGGTGAAGTCTGGAGTGTGAATCAGAAGAAGGAGAAGGAGAAGGTGCAGTCAGGAGGGTGAAGCAGAAGAAGTAGAAGAAGGAGAAGGAGAAGGTGATGTCTGGAGGGTGAAGCAGAAGAAGCAGAAGAAGAAGAAGGAGAAGGTGAAGTCAGGAGGGTGAATCAGAAGAAGCAGAAGAAGGAGAAGGAGAGGGTGAAGTCTGGAGGGTGAATCAGAAGAAGCAGAAGAAGGAGAAGGAGAAGGTGAAGTCTGTAGGGTGAATCAGAAGAAGCAGAAGAAGGAGATGGAGAAGGTGAAGTCTGGAGGGTGAATCAGAAGAAGCAGAAGAAGGATAAGGAGAAGGTGAAGTCTAGAGGGTGAATCAGAAGAAGCAGAAGAAGGAGAAGGAGCAGGTGAAGACAGGAGGGAGAAGCAGAAGAAGCAGAAGAAGGAGAAGGAGAAGGTGAAGTCTGGAGGGAGAAGCAGACGAAGCAGAAGAAGGAGAAGGAGAAGGTGAAGTCTGGAGGGTGAAGCAGAAGAAGCAGAAGAAGGAGAAGGAGAAGGTGAAGTCTGGAGGGTGAATCAGAAGAAGCAGAAGAAGGAGAAGGAGAAGGTGAAGTCTGGTGGGTGAATCAGAAGAAGCAGAAGAAGGAGAAGGAGAAGTTGAAGTCAGGAGGGTGAATCAGAAGAAGCAGAAGAAGGAGAAGGAGAAGGTGAAGTCAGGAGGGTGAAGCAGAAGAAGTAGAAGAAGGAGAAGGAGAAGGTGAAGTCTGGAGGGTGAATCAGAAGAAGTAGAAGAAGGAGAAGGAGAAGGTGAAGTCTGGAGGGAGAAGCAGAAGAAGCAGAAGAAGGAGAAGGAGAAGGTGAAGTCGGGAGGGTGAAGCAGAAGAAGCAGAAGAAGGAGAAGGAGAAGGTGAAGTCTGGAGGGTGAAGCAGAAGAAGCAGAAGAAGGAGAAGGAGAAGTTGAAGTCTGGAGGGTGAATCAGAAGAAGCAGAAGAAGGAGAAGGAGAAGGTGAAGTCAGGAGGGTGAAGCAGAAGAAGTAGAAGAAGGAGAAGGAGAAGGTGAAGTCTGGAGGGTGAAGCAGAAGAAGCAGAAGAAGGAGAAGGAGAAGTTGAAGTCTGGAGGGTGAATCAGAAGAAGCAGAAGAAGGAGAAGGAGAAGGTGAAGTCAGGAGGGTGAAGCAGAAGAAGTAGAAGAAGGAGAAGGAGAAGCTGAAGTCTGGAGGGTGAAGCAGAAGAAGCAGAAGAAGGAGAAGGTGAAGTCTGGAGGGTGAATCAGAAGAAGTAGAAGAAGGAGAAGGAGAAGGTGAAGTCTGGAGGGAGAAGCAGAAGAAGCAGAAGAAGGAGAAGGAGAAGGTGAAGTCTGGATGGAGAAGCAGAAGAAGTAGAAGAAGGAGAAGGAGAAGGTGAAGTCTGGAGGGTGATTCAGAAGAAGTAGAGAAGGAGAAGGAGAAGGTGAAGTCTGGAGGGAGAAGCAGAAGAAGCAGAAGAAGGAGAAGGAGAAGGTGAAGTCTGGCGGGTGAATCAGAAGAAGCAGAAGAAGGAGAAGGAGAAGGTGAAGTCTGGAGGGTGAATCAGAAGAAGTAGAAGAAGGAGAAGGATAAGTTGAAGTCTGGAGGGAGAAGCAGAAGAAGTAGAAGAAGGAGAAGGAGAAGGTGAAGTCTGGAGGGTGAATCAGAAGAAGTAGAAGAAGGAGAAGGAGAAGGTGAAGTCTGGAGGGAGAAGCAGAAGAAGCAGAAGAAGGAGAAGGAGAAGGTGAAGTCGGGAGGGTGAAGCAGAAGAAGCAGAAGAAGGAGAAGGAGAAGGTGAAGTCTGGAGGGTGAATCAGAAGAAGTAGAAGAAGGAGAAGGAGAAGGTGATGTCTGGAGGGAGAAGCAGAAGAAGTAGAAGAAGGAGAAGGAGAAGGTGAAGTCTGGAGGGTGAATCAGAAGAAGTAGAGGAAGGAGAAGGAGAAGGTGAAGTCTGGAGGGAGAAGCAGAAGAAGCAGAAGAAGGAGACGGAGAAGATGAAGTCTGGAGGGTGAATCAGAAGAAGCAGAAGAAGGAGAAGGAGAAGGTGAAGTCTGGAGGGTGAATCAGAAGAAGTATAAGAAGGAGAAGGAGAAGGTGAAGTCTGGAGTGTGAATCAGAAGAAGCAGAAGAAGGAGATGGAGAAGGTGCAGTCAGGAGGGTGAAGCAGAAGAAGTAGAAGAAGGAGAAGGAGAAGGTGAAGTCTGGAGGGTGAAGCAGAAGAAGCAGAAGAAGGAGAAGGAGAAGGTGAAGTCAGGACGGTGAATCAGAAGAAGCAGAAGAAGGAGAAGGAGAGGGTGAAGTCTGGAGGGTGAATCAGAAGAAGCAGAAGAAGGAGAAGGAGAAGGTGAAGTCTGTAGGGTGAATCAGAAGAAGCAGAAGAAGGAGATGGAGAAGGTGAAGTCTGGAGGGTGAATCAGAAGAAGCAGAAGAAGGATAAGGAGAAGGTGAAGTCTAGAGGGTGAATCAGAAGAAGCAGAAGAAGGAGAAGGTGCAGGTGAAGACAGGAGGGCGAAGCAGAAGAAGCAGAAGAAGGAGAAGGAGAAGCTGAAGTCTGGAGGGTGAATCAGAAGAAGTAGAAGAAGGAGAGGGCGAAGGTGAAGTCAGGAGGGTGAATCAGAAGAAGCTAAAGAAGGAGAAGGAGAAGGTGAAGTCTGGAGGGTGAATCAGAGGAAGCAGAAGAAGGAGAAGGAGAAGGTGAAGTCAGGAGGGTGAAGCAGAAGAAGCAGAAGAAGGAGAAGGAGAAGGTGAAGTCTGGAGGGAGAAGCAGAAGAAGGAGAAGGAGAAGGTGAAGTCTGGAGGGTGAATCAGAAGAAGCAGAAGAAGGAGAAGGAGAAGGTGAAGTCTGGAGGGTGAATCAGAAGAAGCAGAAGAAGGAGAAGGAGAAGGTGAAGTCTGGAGGGTGAATCAGAAGAAGTAGAAGAAGGAGAAGGAGAAGGTGAAGTCTGGAGGGTGAAGCAGAAGAAGCAGAAGAAGGAGAAGGAGAAGTTGAAGTCTGGAGGGTGAATCAGAAGAAGCAGAAGAAGGAGAAGGAGAATGTGAAGTCAGGAGGTTGAAGCAGAAGAAGTAGAAGAAGGAGAAGGAGAAGGTGAAGTCTGGAGGGTGAAGCAGAAGAAGCAGAAGAAGGAGAAGGAGAAGTTGAAGTCTGGAGGGTGAATCAGAAGAAGCAGAAGAAGGAGAAGGAGAAGGTGAAGTCAGGAGGGTGAAGCAGAAGAAGTAGAAGAAGGAGAAGGAGAAGCTGAAGTCTGGAGGGTGAAGCAGAAGAAGCAGAAGAAGGAGAAGGAGAAGGTGACGTCTGGAGGGTGAATCAGAAGAATTAGAAGAAGGAGAAGGAGAAGGTGAAGTCTGGAAGGAGAAGCAGAAGAAGTAGAAGAAGGAGAAGGAGAAGGTGAAGTCTGGAGTGTGAATCAGAAGAAGTAGAAGAAGGAGAAGGAGAAGGTGAAGTCTGGAGGGAGAAGCAGAAGAAGCAGAAGAAGGAGCAGGAGAAGGTGAAGTCTGGATGGAGAAGCAGAAGAAGTAGAAGAAGGAGAAGGAGAAGGTGAAGTCTGGAGGGTGAATCAGAAGAAGTAGAGAAGGAGAAGGAGAAGGTGAAGTCTGGAGGGAGAAGCAGAAGAAGCAGAAGAAGGAGAAGGAGAAGGTGAAGTCTGGCGGGTGAATCAGAAGAAGCAGAAGAAGGAGAAGGAGAAGGTGAAGTCTGGAGGGTGAATCAGAAGAAGTAGAAGAAGGAGATGGAGAAGGTGAAGTCTGGAGGGAGAAGCAGAAGAAGCAGAAGAAGGAGAAAGAGAAGGTGAAGTCGGGAGGGTGAAGCAGAAGAAGCAGAAGAAGGAGAAGGAGAAGGTGAAGTCTGGAGGGTGAATCAGAAGAAGTAGAAGAAGGAGAAGGAGAAGGTGAAGTCTGGAGGGAGAAGCAGAAGAAGTAGAAGAAGGAGAAGGAGAAGGTGAAGTCTGGAGGGTGAATCAGAAGAAGTAGAGGAAGGAGAAGGAGAAGGTGAAGTCTGGAGGGAGAAGCAGAAGAAGCAGAAGAAGGAGACGGAGAAGATGAAGTCTGGAGGGTGAATCAGAAGAAGCAGAAGAAGGAGAAGGAGAAGGTGAAGTCTGGAGGGTGAATCAGAAGAAGTATAAGAAGGAGAAGGAGATGGTGAAGTCTGGAGTGTGAATCAGAAGAAGCAGAAGGAGGAGAAGGAGAAGGTGCAGTCAGGAGGGTGAAGCAGAAGAAGTAGAAGAAGGAGAAGGAGAAGGTGAAGTCTGGAGGGTGAAGCAGAAGAAGCAGAAGAAGAAGAAGGAGAAGGTGAAGTCTGGAGGGTGAATCAGAAGAAGCAGAAGAAGGAGAAGGAGAGGGTGAAGTCAGGAGGGTGAAGCAGAAGAAGTAGAACAAGGAGAAGGAGAAGCTGAAGTCTGGAAGGTGAAGCAGAAGAAGCAGAAGAAGGAGAAGGAGAAGGTGAAGTCTGGAGGGTGAATCAGAAGAAGTAGAAGAAGGAGAAGGAGAAGGTAAAGTCTGGAGGGAGAAGGAGAAGAAGTAGAAGAAGGAGAAGGAGCAGGTGAAGTCTGGAGGGTGAATCAGAAGAAGTTGAAGAAGGAGAAGGAGAAGGTGAAGTCTGGAGGGAGAAGCAGAAGAAGCAGAAGAAGGAGAAGGAGAAGGTGAAGTCTGGAGGGAGAAGCAGAAGAAGTAGAAGAAGGAGAAGGAGAAGGTGAAGTCTGGAGGGTGAATCAGAAGAAGTAGAAGAAGGAGAAGGAGAAGGTGAAGTCAGGAGGGTGAATCAGAAGAAGCAGAAGAAGGACAAGGAGAAGGTAAAGTCTGGAGGGTGAATCAGAGAAAGCAGAAGAAGGAGAAGGAGAAGGTGAAGTCAGGAGGGTGAATCAGAAGAAGCAGAAGAAGGAGAAGGAGATGGTGAAGTCAGGAGTGTGAATCAGAAGTAGTAGAAGAAGGAGAAGGAGAAGGTGAAGTCTGGAGGGTGAATCAGAAGAAGCAGAAGAAGGAGAACGAGAAGGTAAAGTCTGGAGGGTGAATCAGAAGAAGTAGAAGAAGGAGAAGGAGAAGGTGAAGTCTGGAGGGTGAATCAGAAGAAGTAGAAGAAGGAGAAGGAGAAGGTGAAGTCAGGAGTGTGAATCAGAAGAAGCAGAAGAAGGAGAAGGAGAAGATGAATCAGGAGGGTGAATCAGAAGAAGCAGAAGAAGGAGAAGGAGAAGGTGAAGTCAGGAGGGTGAAGCAGAAGAAGCAGAAGAAGGAGAAGGAGAAGGTGAAGTCAGGAGGGTGAAGCAGAAGAAGTAGAAGAAGGAGAAGGAGAAGGTGATGCCTGGAGGGTGAATCAGAAGAAGCAGAAGAAGGAGAAGGTGAAGTCAGGAGGGTGAATCAGAAACATAGAAACATAGAGAAACATAGAGATCGGAACAGGAGTAGGCCATTCGGCCCTTCGAGCCTGCTCCGCCATTCAATGAGATCATGGCTGATCTTCGTCTGAGATCATAGCTGATCTTACCAGTTCAGTACCCCGTCCCCGCCTTTTCTCCGTAACCCTTAATCCCCTTAGCCTTCAGAAATACATCCAATTCTCTCTTGAAAATATTTATTGAATTAGCCTTCACAGCCCTCTGTGGCAGGGAATTCCACAGGCTCACCACTCTTTGAGTGAAGAAATTCTTCCTCATCTCTGTTTTAAATGATTTGCCCGCTATTTTTAGACTGTGGCCCCTGGTTCTGTGCTCCCCGGCCATTGGAAACATTCTCTCTGAATTCAGCCTGTCCAGGCCTGCCATAATTTTATATGTTTCGATGAGGTCCCCTCTCAATCTTCTAAACTCCAGTGAGTACAAGCCCAAACTATTTAATCTCTCTTCGTAGGTCATTCCCGCCATTCCAGGTATCAGCCTGGTGAATCGCCGTTGCACTCTTTCCATGGCAAGAACATCCTTCCGCAGATGGGGCGACCAAAACTGTACACAATACTCCAGATGTGGTCTCACCAGCACCTTGTACAGCTGTAGTAAGGTATCCCTATTCCTATACTCGAACCCCCTTGATATGACGGCCAACATACCATTTGCCTTCTTAATCGCCTGTTGCACCTGCATGCTCTCCTTCAGTGACTGGTGCACAAGAACACCCAGGTCCCTCTGCACTTCCCCATCTCCCAATCTATTGCCATTTAGATAATAATCTACCCTCCTGTTTTTACCCCCAAAGTGGATAACCTCGCATTTATCCACATTATATGCATCTGCCACGTATCCGCCCATTCCCCCAACCTGTCCAAATCGCACTGTAGCCTCCTGACATCCTCATCAGAGCCCACCCCTCCTCCTAGTTTAGTGTCGTCAGCGAATTTGGAAATATTGCATCCAATTCCCTGATCCAGATCATTTATATATATTGTGAACAGCTGGGGTCCCAGGACAGATCCTTGCGGCACCCCGCTGGTCACTGCCTGCCACTCCGAAAACGAGCCGTTTATTCCAACTCTCTGTTTTCTATCCGCCAGCCAGTTCTCTATCCACGTTAATACTTTGCCCCCAATCCCATGAGCCTTAATTTTGCATGATAATCTTTTGTGTGGAACCTTATCGAAGGCTTTCTGGAAGTCAAGGTACACCACATCCACTGGCTCTCCCCCATCTATTTTACCAGTTACTTCCTCAAAAAATTCCAGCAGATTAGTCAAACACGATTTACCCTTTGTAAATCCATGTTGACTCTGTCCGATCCTTTCCCCATTTGTCAAGTGCTCCGCTATTTTATCCTTAATAATGGACTCTAGCATTTTGCCCACAACCGATGTAAGGCTTACTGGTCTATAATTCCCTGCTTTCTCTCTACCCCCCCTTTTTAAATATTGGGGTAACATTAGCTACCCTCCAATCCACGGGTACTGTTCCCGAGTCAATGGAGTTCCGGAAGATGATCCTTAGAGCATCTGCTATCTCCAGGGCCACCTCCTTAAGTACCCTAGGATGTAGTTTATCAGGCCCCGGGGATTTGTCGGCCTTCAGTCCCCTCAACTTACCCAACACCATATCCCTAGAGATACTAATTTCTGTCAGCTCCTCCCTCTCATTAGTCCCTATGTTTGCCGATATTCCTAGGAGGTTATTTGTGTCCTCCTTTGTGAATACAGAACCAAAGTATGAGTTTAATTGGTCTGCCATTTCCTTATTCCCCATTATATATTCTCCCGAATCGGACTGCAAGGGACCGACTTGGGATTTTACCAGTCTTTTCCTCCTGATATACCGATAAAAGCTTTTGCAGTCTGTCTTTATGTTTGCTGCAAGTTTACTTTCGTATTCTATTTTCCCCTTCCTGATTAATCCCTTTGTCCTCTTTTGCTGTATCATGTACTGCCCCCAATCTTCCGGTTTGGTGCTTTTTTTTGCCAGTTGATATGCCCTTTTTTTTGATTTTATGCTGTCCCTAATTTCCCTCGTTATCCACGGTTGAGTCACCTTTTTAGGTTTATTCCTGACACACATACTTCCTCCTGAAAATATGGCAGCAGGAAGAAGTTCCACAAGATCTCAGACGCTTTGATTGTTACTATCTTTAAAAAGGGGGAAAAGTCGGTGTGTGGTAACTACCGAGGTATCTCCCTTCTTTCTTCCACAGGTAAAGTGTTTGCCCATGTCCTTGCTAACAGACTTTTGCCGTTATCTGAGGAGGTGCTTCCGGAGTCGCAGTGTGGTTTCCGACCATCCAGAGGAACAGCTGATATGATCTTCACAGCACGTCAATTACAGGAGAAATGCCATGAACTAAAGCAACCACTGTTCATGGCTTTCATAGACTTAACTAAAGCTTTTGACACTGTCCACCGCCAGACTTTATGGCATATTTTGTCTAAGCTTGGTTGCCCCAATAAATTCATCTTAGTTCTGAGGCTGCTACATGACAACATGTCCGCAGCAGTTCTCAGCAGCAGCGTTTCTATTTCAGAGCCCTTCACAGTTGAGACAGGAGTAAAACAGGGCTGCATCATTACTCCATCCCTTTTTGCAGTGTTCATCAGTTATCCTCCATCTCATCAGCAATGATCTGCCCATCGGAATTCAAATCCTTTACCGTACTGATGGCCGACTTTTTAATCTCAATAGGCTTAAGGCCAAGAGCAAAGTCTCCATCACTACCATTATGGAGTTACAGTATGCAGATGATAACGCCATCACAGCTCTTTCCGAGCATGATCTACAAAACACTTTGAATGCTTTATCCAGAGCCTACAAACTTCTGGGCCTCACCATGAATATAAAGAAAACCCAGGTGCTCCACCAGCCATCACCTAATCAGCTTGCAACTCCTCCTTCTGTAGATTGATAATAACACTTTTCCATATCTTGGTAGCCATTTATCCTCCAAAGCGGACATTGATTCTGAAATCCATCACCGCCTGAGTTGTGCAAGTGCAGCCTTTTCTAAACTGAGGAGAGTCTTTGAAAATCATGACCTCCAAGTCCAAACTAAAATCCTTGTATACAAAGCCATCATCCTTCCCACCCTTTTATTTGGAGCTGAAACCTGGACTACATACAGTAGACATCTCAAAGCCTTAGAGCAATACCACCAACGCTCTCTACGCAAAATCTTGAGGGTCAGCTGGGAGGACAAGCGTACAAACTGGAGTATACTTGAAGAGGCCAATATCTACAGCATCACTACGCTCATCATGCAGCATCAACTCCGATGGATAGGACATGTCATTCACATGTCAGACTCACGTCTCCCAAAACAGGTTCTGTACTCCCAGTTGAAGGAAGGGCAGAGGTCTCCTGGTGGTCAAAAGAAGCGTTACAAAGATAACATCAAAGTAATCCTTAAAAAGTTCCATCTCGATATTGATAACTGGGAGGAAATCGCACTGGACAGAGACAATTGGAGAAAATGTATCCACAACAGAGCCGCACTACATTAAAAGAATCTCCAGCATGCCGCTGAGGATAAACGCCAGCGCCGTAAGGAGAGACAACAACTTAAGACGACCCATACTCCAGTCACTACCAATAGTCTTACATGCCCACACTGTAGTAAAGTCTGTGGTTCTCGGATTGGCCTCCACAGCCACCTGAAGACCCACAAGTAGATGACTGAAGGAGGACATACCATACTTGAATTTGACTGGTCGCCGATGATGAGTGGTGGTTTAAACCCAGGCAGAGCCAGGTCACTAGGACACAGGTGACGCCGTAAGAGCTTCAATAGTCGGGATGCGACACTTGTGGCTGTCCAGAGGATCCCTGGATATAAAGCCATTAGGTAGAACATACGGGTGTGGCTGTTGGGGAGGGAAAGGAATCTTGAGCAGGGCCAGCAGGAGGGATTACATAACATAAGAACATAAGTAGGAGCATGCCGTATGGCCCCTCGGGCCTGCTCCGCCATTCAATAGGATCATGGCTGATCCGAATCTAGACTCACGTCCACTTCCCTGCCCTCTCCCCGTAACCCCTAATTCCATTATCTGCGAGGAAACTGTCTATCTCCATTTTAAATTTATTTAATGTTGCAACTCCCGCAGCTCTCTGGGGTAGCAAATTCCACAGATTTACTACCCTCTGAGTGAAGAAGTTCCTCCTCATCTCAGTTTTGCAAGGGCAGCCCCTTATTCTTAGATTGATGTGGGAAGCACAGGGTTAATGGGAATGTTATTGTAACATGCTATGTTGGAAGCCATGTATTAGGCTGCCACCATAATTACAAGGCATGATGGGAAGCTTGGCCATCCTGACACAAGCAATGGGCTGGATTTTGTTACTGGGGCGGGCTGGAGTCGTGTAATCTGCATTTCGTGTTAGCCACCCGATTCTAAAACGATGTGGGAAAATGATGCCATTTTAACTTAATTGGCCAATTGAGTTCCAACGTGTGGGAACCCATGGCCAAGGAGATTACCAATTCGAAAGTCGCCTCTGATGATGTCATCATTGCTGCTGCATTTAAGGTCTGCAACAAGCCTTGCTTCTTCTGCAGACTGCCAAGCTCTTGCCCTTACATGTTAGAGACACCTGCAGGAAGAATGGCCAGCCAGAGATCTAGGTCTGCACCCCACTTTGATGTTGCCCTGCAGGCTTTAGTAGAGGGAGCAAGAGCAAATAAAGAGGTGCTCTTCCCTTCTTCAGGGAGGAAGAAGCCTCTCCAGCAGACCAAGGCTGTGTGGATCCAGGTGGCAGAGGAGGTCAACTCTGTCAATATCCTGCAGAAGCTGGGTTCAGTTCAGGAAGAGATTTCATGACCCTCTGTGCACTGGAAAAGTGAGTATGAATTTCCCATCACCCTCAATCTGATCCCCATTGCCTTTCCTCACCAGCACTCAGCTTTAGCAATCTCTTCCTCCAATTCCCACTTGACACTGACATCCATGCACCCTTACCCATTCCCTCTCTATGGTCACTTTCACCTAACTAATCGACTGTGCTGCCCTCACACTCCCTATCACTGATGCTATTACAACTTACAACACACAGGGAGGGCCCTTGGTCTTGCCACCTCACTTCATCTTTGTCCCCTTCTAAGCATCTATGCTCTGGAGTCTCTACACTCATTCCTTCATTCTCACTCAAACTCCACACGTCTCCCTCATTGCAGGAAAAGAGAGCTCACAATAAGAGGGAAAGAGCAACGACAGGAGGAGGGCCACCTTCAGTAGCCCAGCTCATCCCCTGGGAGGCGGCGGTCCTGGAGATCGTGGGAGTGGAGGAAGATTTCCAAGGGGGGGGTGGGGGTGGAAGACATGGACAGACAGGCACAATACAGCAAGCTGGTGACAGAATAGTTTTCCATGTCTCTCAATGACATTGCATGAGCCGCTGATAATGATTCTGAAGCTCTAACAGATGGACGTATGATCATCTGCAATATGCATGTAACCTTGGCCTCATCTGAAACTTTCCTTTACTCCCCCACAGGACCATTGCAAGCATCCATCCCCACTAGCATGAGCCTCAAGACTCCTCAGAGGAAGCGGCAACCTCTGAGGGTGTAGCATCAGCAGAATTCACCGCACCCAACACCAGCGCAGACACTCACACCTCGGAGGGAACATCGTGAGATAGAGTAGTGTTGTCACCTGGTATATCACAGCTCACAAGTGAGCATCAGCAGACTGTGGAGACAGGGACAACAGTGGTGAGTCCTAGTCGGAGGGTGCAGGAATCTGCCAGCTCGGCTCAGCTGCATGTCGACCCTCTGCCTCTGGGTCCATCCATAACATCAGCAGGGCTGGAACTCCAGGAACAGATGCAGGAGTCTCTGGCAGGTTTTGTCTCCAGGGTCGCTGCAAGTGTGGAGCGAATGGAGGAGTCCATTGCTAACATGAGCAGACCCCTTGTGGAGTCATTGGCGCATGAACACTTCACCATGGAAAAAGTGGCAACCTCCATGCACGTGATAAGTCGCCAGAGTGCAGAAAACATGGTGATGTTCTGAATAGAATGACATCTCTGAAGGAGCGATGGTCATCTATTGAACAGAGAAACCAGACCTTCATGGAAGTCCTTCTGAGTAGGACTGCCAGTGCAGAAACAGGTCCCCATGGCCCCCCTGATGTGCAGCAAGGTGCTCTCCAGCCACTTGCAGGCACTGAGGGGGACCGGACCAGATGTGCACAGCAAACCACGATGATTCTGGAGACCCTGGCTGCTGAGTACTGCAGGGCTCCACCTGATCTATCCAGGCATCTGAAGCGCATCTTCAGCAAACCGATGGTTTGCTCGATTATGGCTCTGGTGGACATGTGGCTGGAGTTTTAGCACTCCTCTACTTCGTTGGATGGGCTTTTCAATGGCGTCATTAGCCATGTCCTCAGGGGATAGCCCTTGTCTCCAAGTAGCCTTGCGTTAAGTTGGTCTGGTGGACTGAATAGCGGAGGCACACTAGACTGGCACAGTATGAAGGAGTCATGGCAACTGCCAGGGTACTTGACAAAAACATGCAAAATTTCCTTCTTGTGGTCACACACCAGCTGAACGTTGAGGGAGTGGAAGCCCTTGCGGTTGACAAAAATACCTGGATTGCGATGGGGTGCTTAAGGGCCATGTGTGCAGTCAACGATGCCTTGCACCCTTGGAAAGCCAGCCAGATTAGCTAATCCAACCGCACGTGCAGTGACACTTGCTTCATTCTTGGTGAAATGGATGTGATTGTGTGCAATGGCAAAGAGGGCATCGGTTGGTGTTGGGGCTCATGGCCCGATTTCAGAGGACCAAGGTGACAGTATAAACGGCACCCATGTTTATGGAATAGATGGCAGTTCAAGTAGAGATCAGAGGAGCAAGCTGTCAATGCTGTGATTGGTTCTACCAATGAGGTGAGACGAGATGGCGACTTTGCTGGAAACACTTGCCACCTGTAAAAAGCTAAGTCTGTGCTGGGAATGCAGTCACAACAGCTTCTGCCCGAGGAAAGTGATCAGCTGTGAGGTGGGAGCTTTTATAGTACATTACACGCCATCATCGAATCAGCTGGATCAATGGCCACTCAATTCCTGCCTCAGGCCGACAGATGTGGTTCCCGAGCTGTGTGAATCCCGCAGGCAGCCAGGGAAATTAGAAAGGTAGTCTGAAAAAGGTGCTCAAGGGTCTGACAACTACCCGTTAATGATTTGAATTAGGTTGCCCACCTCTGCCTGTCTGGTTGCTGCTGCACCGGCAACGCACCCTAGGGAAAGGCCGGTGCGATGGCAGGTTCCTGACCTGCTGCAACTTTTCAAATTTCCCACCCAACCCGCCTCCAATCACCTGCACAGACCCCGACTGTTGGGTGCCACACCCCATTTATAGTTCGGGCTTGAATGGCTGCATTACATGAATATCTCCAGAGCTCCCTCAGACTTTGGCCCTCGAATCCAGGGGGCAGGGGATGCTTCTTTGAAGCAATGTGGAATAAATCAGCAAACTGGTGGGGTGGGGGGGGGGGAAGACAGGAAGGTGCCAATAAAGAGGAAAATAGTGCCCGAGCTGCTACCAGCAGAGACATGGCTGCACACAGGAACAGACCGAATCCACCTCTCCCAACTGACCCGACAACACTTAAGATCCCTGTACCACGTCGGAGATACGTGGTGGGTTTGGGGGGGGGGGAAAATACGGAGCGTGGTGGGGGATTCTCAGTTGAGAATGCCTGTAAACAGCAAACTAAAAAGCACTTGCATTTATATAGCGCCTTTCACAACCTCACAGCCAATGAGTTACTTTTGAAGTCTAGTCACTGCTGTAACTGAGGAAACAGCAGCCAATTCACACACAGCAAGATCCCAGAAACAGCAATTAGAAAGCCAGCTGATCTATTTTCAGTGATGTTGGTTGAGGGACGATATTGGCTCAGAACACTGGGGAGAACTCCCTCTGCTCTTAGAAATAGTGTTGATGTGGCAAAAAGCCACTAAGATTCTCAGTGACTTGTATAATTGCCTTTAAGCATGTTTATCACCTTTTAATGTTGGCTCTGGTTAAACAGCTAGATTGACAAAATCGCACTCTGACGCGATAAAATCACCACGTGGGTCATGTGACGTCAGAGGTAGAGGGCGTGGTCAGCCAGTCCTCATGTGGAGTGATAGTGAAAAGACCTGTTTAGAGCTTCTCCTGCATTTTCTTGTTTTGTAAAGTTTTAATACATTAAACTCAGTTTGTTAACTTCCAGTGAGTTTATAGATTCTTTGCTAGGAGTGCAGAGACTCCTACATTGAGATCTTTTACACCCACCAGAGGACAGATGGGGGCCTCTGTTTAACAGCTTATCTGAACGAAGACACCTCCGACAGTGCAACACTCCCTCAGCACTGCACTGGGAGTGTCAGCCTGGATTATGGGCTCAAGTTCTGGAGTGGCCTGAATTGCTGAGTATATATATAACCCTAACCGACAGCTAGATAAATAAACAAGCGGAGGTAACCCCTCAGACTAGCAACGTATAGCACGAATGTACGTTAATCACTTGACAACCACGAACAGCAGCATTTCAGGGTGCACAGACCCCCCCCCCTCAACCAAGTCTTCAACTTGGCAACTTCCCTCGCTGGGGTCGAGTGAAGGAACTGGTTTCGGAGAGTCAGCAATGGCCAGCACAGTGAGTGAGTCAGGAAGTATTGTGGAAAAGACTACTTAAGAGCAGTGGAGTTATTGGCCATCTTCCGAACCCATTAACCAAGAACCCATTCCCTCACAATGATAGTGAGCAGATGGAGAATCCGATAGTAGGTTGTATTAATTCTCATGTAGTGGACACCTTCCCCTCGAGTCACTTTTTGTATCTGGTTTCCAATTTAGTGGTGCATATTCGTACTTGAGATGAAGATTCCCATTCCCTGTTCATCCCTCAGGAAGCTCACCACCACCACCCAGGACAGAGCAGTTCACCTAGTCAGCAGTCCTGCCACTAGACTCACTATCCACCCTTTACCAGTAGTGCTGTGTGGCTGCTGCATGTCCAACCCACTGGGTGCAGTGTAGCAAGGTTACTGCCCTCCATGACCTCTACCAGCAAGGACAAGAGAAGCAATGTTGTGGGACCATCACCTCCAAGGTCACACACCACCCTCACTTGGTGAAATAACACTCACCCTTCATTAGTCAGCTCAAATGTTGGAATTCCTCGACCCAACACCATTGCCACAAAGACCACAGCTGTTCAAGGTAGCCCGCCACCTTCAGGACAACTAGGGATGGGCAATAAATGCCAGCCTGGTCAGCGACACCCACATCCTGAACAAAAAGCTGATCCTAGTTTTCCTCAGGGCTTTGCTGCAATCAGTTCCCAGGAAGAGTCATTGACAGACAGTAGAGGCAGCAAGATCCTTGGCTTGAGGGATATGGCGAGAAGGTGGGGCCAAGAGAGAAACAGGCTTGTTGGGTCTAATGGCCTTTTCCTGTTCCTAAAAATTCTTGTGTCCTTGTTGCTTCTCTGCAAACCCAAAGAGTGGAGCAAAAGTGAGGCACACAATAGTTAACCAGCCACAAAGATCCCATGGCACGATTTTAAAGAGCAGGAGAGTTCTCCCTGGTGTTCTGGCCAATATTTATCCCTCAGTTCATTATAAAACAAATGATCTGCTCATTATCTTATTGCTGTTGGTGGGACCTTGCCATTCATAAATTGGCTGCCTGTAAAGCACTTGAGACATGCTGAAAAAGATTCTTTACTAGATGATCTAAAAACCCTTCCAATTCCAATGATCCCAAAATGTAGAGAACTTACTAGAATTAGACAAACATTCAGGAAATTAACAGCACTGGGTAAAATGGGCAGAGTCCATATGAAGCTTGACCAAGGTGAATTTTGCTGAGGGTATGGTGGCCTAGTGGTTCTGTACTGGACTAGCAAACCAGTACTCGAGTTCTAATCTGACCATGGCAAATTGAATTTGAATGGGCTGGATGGAAGCTAAGAGATTGTTGTAAAAACCCAATGGTTCATTCCTGTTCAAATTAAAAGCCAGCTTTATTTTTCAAAACTGCTGCACAAGAATTGGTCTCCAGGAACTGGTTTCAACAAGTGCATGAAGGTTTAGGGGCAGGAGTGCTCAGAGTCCAGGATTCATCGGAATTCAAGACTAAAATTCCATCTCAAAATATGGTCCAGTTGCCTCAAATGGATCTCCATTTCATCAAAAAGCCAAATTACTTACAATAACTCAGCACATTGAGGTCAGGTAGCAGCAAATGCTCAAATCACAAAGCTGGTGGTCTGGTTCAGAAAGGCTAATGGAATGTTGGCCTTTAGCTTGAAGGTTGGAATTCAAAGAGTGAGGAAGAGAGATTTTGGTTGCACAGAGTCTTGGTTAGACCCTATCTGGACACTGCGTTCAGTCCTGGGCCCCGCCCCCCAGGAAAATATATATCGGCCTGAGTGGGTGCAGCGCAGATTCACCAGAATGATACCGGGTTTAAAGAGTTCAATTATGGAGGACAGGTTGCACAGACTTGTGTATTCCCTAGAGAGTTTAGAAAGTTGGTCTAAATAGTTGTTTAAAAAAAAAGGATTTGTATAGGCAGAGAGAGAAAAACTGCAGGTGGGGAACCCAGAACGAGGCCATAATCTTCAAGCTCAGTCATTTAAGAGTGAAATCAGGAAGCACGTTAGTGGAAATGTGCAACTTTCCCCCAAAGGCTGCAGTCAATTGAAATTCAAGACAGATCAAGAGATTTTTGTTGTTGGGTAAAGTAGAGATGTGGAGCAAAGGAAGGTAAATAGAATGAGGCTCACATCAGCCATGATTTAATAGAATAGCAGGTTCAAGGGGGATGAATAGCCTCCTCCTGTCCCGATGCGTGACCTCCAACAGCTCAAGATTTGGTATCATGCTTGCTCCTGTATCTCTACAGAACCAACCCATTCCCTGCTCAATCATGAATGTCAGGTGTACACCATTCAGAATCTGGGTTTCAAAAGCTCAGACAGTTTCAAAAGGGATTAAAGTAGTGTAAACCAGGTGTGCAATTGGAAGTTGGTGATATGGACAACTTTATTTTTTTTATAAAAAGGTTCTCTTTGAAATTCCTGCAGAGCTGAAATGAAGTTTCTCCCAGAAAGATATGGAGAACAGAAAAACTGCCCATCAATGATCCCTAATTAAAGGCCCACTCAATCAATCTGTTTTGTATTGAGAAATGCTTCCCCCCCACCCCAGAACCACAAACCCTTATAGCTTTTCAGCATGTTCTTTCCACTGACTAACTTTTGCTATTTAAAAGTCTGAGCAATAGCTTGCTGTTAACCAAGTGCTCAGAAGCACTCCCCCTGATCACAGCACCTGTCCAATTACCAGCAGTGTTACTTGAACTGGATCCATTGGTGCTGATTATTAATCCAATTTTCAATCCTAACCCCAGTCCATTCAATTAACTACTTCATACTCCTGGTAAACACTGGTCTCCAATTGAGAAACCTGCCCCACTTTATAGAAGTTTGAAGGGAGTCAATAAAGTTTAAATTGGTCTCCTGCCTTTTCAGCCCAAGTTGCAGCATCAGACATGATTGGTTGTAAAGTTAGTCAAATCCCAACTGCTTGTTAAAGAGATTATTAAACTGGATTGTACCATTCCCATTGAAGATCAGTCTGAACAAGGCCAATCCATGAACTCATTAGTTCAGTCTCACTTCTCAAGTGTTCCTAAACACAAGTTAGTTTTAGATTGGTCATCTCATCAGAGACAGCAACTCTTGACAATCCAGCACTCCAATATGACACCAGGGAGTCAGCCTAGATTATGTACTCAAGTCTTGGAGTGGGGCTTGAACCCCTCACTCTCTGCCTGAGGCAAAGCGTACTGCTATTGAGCCACGTTTAAGCTGAGCTTCATCAATCCATTGGGAAACCCCTCAACTCTCTCCTTTATAGAGAAATTTAATTTAATAGGTTTATAATCAGCCCATACTGAGCATTCAAGCTGCTTTGTACACCAGCTAACAAGTGAACCCACTACAACTCCAGCTTCAAAAGCATTAAAGCAGAGCACAAACCAGGTGTGGAACTAGAAGAGTTGCAGTTTCCAAAAAAAGGATCTTTGCAATTACTGCAATTTTAAGTCTCCTCATATCTTTCTAAGAGATCAAAGAAACTCCCAATTTCACATCTCAATGACCAGAGAGGTTCCATTCTCAAATTCAACTGCTTTGCATTAGGAGAATTCACATCTCTCCCCAACCCAGTAAGCACTCTTAAACCTTTGTGCAGGCTTATCATGTTCTGGCTGCCTCAGTTCCAGCCTTTCCCTCACACAGCCCCTTGCAATCTCCCAATCAGGGAAAGAGGCCGGCTGGGCCTTTTATACACCACTTGGCTGAGGAGGCTAACCAGTTGCCTGACCTAGTTTCCCTTCTCGTCACCCCACCCAAACCCCACAAGAAAAGCGGGCAGGTCGGAGGACCTCCTCGTGGGTCTGCTCCTGGGCCTGGCGAAGAAGGCCATTAATTGGTCCAGGCAGCGGGCGGTCGAGGGGGTCGTCCGGCCGGATTGCCTCCCTCTCTTCCGTGGCCATGTTCGCGCCCGGGTGGCCCTAGAGCTGGAGCACGCGGTGTCCGCCGGCGCGCTAGATCACTTTCGTGGCCGGTGGGCGCCGCGGGGACTGGAGTGCATGATTGGGCTGGAGAACCAAATTTTAATTTGATTATTAAGGTTTATTTGAAGTTTTATTGGTTTATTACAGTTTTATTGGTTTATTTACAATTTTAATGGTTTATTTACAGTTTTTATCTGTCTAAATTTATGGTTTTACCAAAAGAGGAACCCCACAAGAAAAAAACAAATGAACTAAACTGACAATCATTTAATTTTGTTTCCAATTACAATTAATGAACAGATGTCAAAATCAATTTAGGAGCCAATAGGGACTGGGGTCTTTCGACAGATTGAGCAGTATCAGAACTTAAAGGAGACTCCTTGAATTAGTGCCCCCTGGAGGCCCGGGAGTCTGGTGGCTGTAAACAACTGAGTTAATCAATTATGATTAATCCTTAAATGGAAGCACTTAAACCCTCAATCATAATGGTCCCTTTTTAAAGGAGCACAATGGATTCCAAATCCCAATAAAAAAACTTACCAAATGATAATATTGTTCCCTTTATCCACAATACAATGAGCACACTGGATATAGCAAAGGCTATGGCCCCCGACAACATCCCGGCTATCGTGCTGAAGACTTGTGCTCCAGAACTAGCCGTGCCTCTTGCCAAGCTGTTCCAGTACAGTTACAAAACTGGCATCTATCCGACAATGTGGAAAATTGTCAAACAAAAACAAACACACCAGTCTCGGCCTTCATAAAAAACACACACACCAGTCTCGGCCTTCATAAAAACAAACACACCAGTCTCGGCCTTCTTAAAAACAAACACACCAGTCTCGGCCTTCATAAAACACAAACACACCAGTCTCGGCCTTCATAAAACACACACACACCAGTCTCGGCCTTCATAAAAACAAACACACCAGTCTTGGCCTTCATAAAAACAAACACACCAGTCTCGGCCTTCATAAAAACACACACAGCAGTCTCGGCCTTCATAAAAAACAAACACACCAGTCTCGGCCTTCATAAAAACAAACACACCAGTCTCGGCCTTCATAAAAACAAACACACCAGTCTCGGCCTTCATAAAAACACACACACCAGTCTCGGCCTTCATAAAAAACACACACACCAGTCTCGGCCTTCATAAAAACAAACACACCAGCCTCGGCCTTCATAAAAAACAAACACACCAGTCTCGGCCTTCATAAAACACAAACACACCAGTCTCGGCCTTCATAAAAAACAAACACACCAGTCTCTGCCTTCATAAAAACACAAACACACCAGTCTCGGCCTTCATAAAACACAAACACACCAGTCTCGGCCTTCATAAAAACAAACACACCAGTCTCGGCCTTCATAAAAAACAAACACACCAGTCTCAGCCTTCATAAAAAACAAACACACCAGTCTCGACCTTCATAAAACACAAACACACCAGTCTCGGCCTTCATAAAAACAAACACACCAGTCTCGGCCTTCATAAAACACAAACACACCAGTCTCGGCCTTCATAAAACACAAACACACCAGTCTCGACCTTCATAAAACACAAACACACCAGTCTCGGCCTTCATAAAAAACAAACACACCAGCCTCGACCTTCATAAAACACAAACACATTAGTCTCGGCCTTCATAAAAACAAACACACCAGTCTCGGCCTTCATAAAAACAAACACACCAGTCTCGACGTTCATAAAACACAAACACACCAGTCTTGGCCTTCATAAAACACACACACACCAGTCTCGGCCTTCATAAAAACAAACACACCAGTCTCGACCTTCATAAAAACAAACACACCAGTCTCGGCCTTCATAAAAAACAAACACACCAGTCTCGGCCTTCATAAAAAACACACACACCAGTCTCGGCCTTCATAAAACACAAACACACCAGTCTCGGCCTTCATAAAAAACAAACATACCAGTCTTGGCCTTCATAAAAAACAAACACACCAGTCTCGGCCTTCATAAAAAACACACACCAGTGTCGGCCTTCATAAAAAACACACACACCAGTCTCGGCCTTCATAAAACACAAACACACCAGTCTCAGCCTTCATAAAAAACAAACACACCAGTCTCGGCCTTCATAAAAAACAAACACACCAGTCTCGGCCTTCATAAAACACAAACACACCAGTCTCGGCCTTCATAAAACACAAACACACCAGTCTCGGCCTTCATAAAAAACAAACACACCAGTCTCGGCCTTCATAAAACACAAACACACCAGTCTCGGCCTTCATAAAAAACAAACACACCAGTCTCGGGCTTCATAAAAAACAAACTCACCAGTCTCGGCCTTCATAAAACACAAACACACCAGTCTCGGCCTTCATAAAACACAAACACACCAGTCTCGGCCTTCATAAAAAACAAACACACCAGTCTCGGCCTTCATAAAAAACAAACACACCAGTCTCGGCCTTCATAAAAAACAAACACACCAGTCTCGGCCTTCATAAAACACAAACACACCAGTCTCGGCCTTCATAAAAAACAAACACACCAGTCTCGGCCTTCATAAAAAACAAACATACCAGTCTCGGCCTTCATAAAAAACACACACACCAGTCTCGGCCTTCATAAAACACAAACACACCAGTCTCGGCCTTCATAAAAAACAAACATACCAGTCTCGGCCTTCATAAAAAACAAACACACCAGTCTCGGCCTTCATAAAAAACACACACCAGTGTCGGCCTTCATAAAAAACACACACACCAGTCTCGGCCTTCATAAAACACAAACACACCAGTCTCAGCCTTCATAAAAAACAAACACACCAGTCTCGGCCTTCATAAAAAACAAACACACCAGTCTCGGCCTTCATAAAACACAAACACACCAGTCTCGGCCTTCATAAAACACAAACACACCAGTCTCGGCCTTCATAAAAAACAAACACACCAGTCTCGGCCTTCATAAAACACAAACACACCAGTCTCGGCCTTCATAAAAAACAAACACACCAGTCTCGGGCTTCATAAAAAACAAACTCACCAGTCTCGGCCTTCATAAAACACAAACACACCAGTCTCGGCCTTCATAAAACACAAGCACACCAGTCTCGGCCTTCATAAAAAACAAACACACCAGTCTCGGCCTTCATAAAAAACAAACACACCAGTCTCGGCCTTCATAAAAAACAAACACACCAGTCTCGGCCTTCATAAAACACAAACACACCAGTCTCGGCCTTCATAAAAAACAAACACACCAGTCTCGGCCTTCATAAAAAACAAACACACCAGTCTCGGCCTTCATAAAACACACACACACTAGTCTCGGCCTTCATAAAAAACAAACGCACCAGTCTCGGCCTTTATAAAACAAACACACCAGTCTCGGCCTTCATAAAACACAAACACACCAGTCTCGGCCTTCATAAAAAACAGACACACCAGTCTCGGCCTTCATAAAAAACAAACACACCAGTCTCGGCCTTCATAAAACACAAACACACCAGTCTCGGCCTTCATAAAAAACAAACACACCAGTCTCGGCCTTCATAAAAAACAAACACACCAGTCTCGGCCTTCATAAAACACACACACACTAGTCTCGGCCTTCATTAAAAACAAACGCACCAGTCTCGGCCTTTATAAAACAAACACACCAGTCTCGGCCTTCATAAAACACAAACACACCAGTCTCGGCCTTCATATTTAAAACAAACACACCAGTCTCGGCCTTCATAAAACACAAACACACCAGTCTCGGCCTTCATATTTAAAACAAACACACCAGTCTCGGCCTTCATATTTAAAACAAACATTTGGCCACACCTCCTACATTTTCCCCTGTGAGGGTGATCCGCCTCACATGTGCGAATGGCCCCTTCCCACCCTGCAGCTCCTCCTCAATGGGACCCCAGTGGCTGCAGCAAGGCTGGGGGAAGGCTGCTGAGGGTCAGATGGTGAGACGGCAGATGCCCTTGGGGGACGGCCTGGACCAGCTCTGGGCCTGGAGGGCCCGGCTGCTGACTGCTCCAACTCTGCTTGGGTGGCAGCAGTCTGTCATACGGGTGGTGGCAGCTGCAGTGGAGGAGTGACAGTGTTGGTTGCAGGAATGCTGCCAACCTGACATAGCACAGACACTCCCTGGTCGGCTGACACACTGGCACTCGAACGGGACAGCACTGCAGCAGGTGCAGCAACCTGCTGAAGAACAGACTGCTGGGCTGTTGCGGTGCGGCAAGGGCCCCGGCGATGCCTGGCCGATCCAGCGAGGGTGGCAGCAGTAAGTGCCCATGTGGCCCTGATCTGTGTCTGCATCAGACCAGCCAGTGAATGCACAGCACGACTGATGATGCAAAAATTGGTAGGTTGGTAAATAGCGAGGAGGGTAGCCTCAGTCTGCAGGACGATATAGATGGGTTGGTCAGATGGGCGGAACAGTGGCAAATGGAATTTAACCTGGAAAAGTGCGAGGTGATGCACTTTGGGGGGACTAACAAGGCAAGGGAATACACAATGAATGGAAAGACCCTAGGCAAGACGGAGGGTCAGAGGGATCTGGGTGTGCAAGTACACAGATCCCTGAAGGCGGCGGAACAGGTGGATAAGGTGGTAAAAAAGGCATATGGGATACTTGCCTTCATTAGCCGAGGCATTGAATATAAGAGCAAGGAGGTTATGATGGAGCTGTATAAAACACTGGTTAGGCCACAGCTGGAATACTGTGTGCAGTTCTGGTCGCCATACTACAGGAAGGATGTGATCGCGTTAGAGAGGGTGCAGAGGAGGTTCACCAGGATGTTACCAGGGCTGGAGTGCTTCGGCTATGAAGAGAGACTGGGCAGATTGGGTTTGTTTTCCTTGGAGCAGAGGAGGCTGAGGGGGGACATGATTGAGGTGTACAAAATTATGAGGGGCATAGATAGGATGGATGCTGAGGAGCTTTTTCCCTTAGTAGAGGGGTCAATAACTAGGGGGCATAGATTCAAGGTAAAGGGCGGGAGGTTTAGAGGGGATTTGAGAAAGAACTTTTTCACCCAGAGGGTGGATGGAGTCTGGAGCTCACTGCCTGAATGGGTTGTGGAGGCAGAAACCCTCACAACATTTAAGAAGCATTTGGATGTGCACTTGAAATGCCATAGCATACAAGGCTACGGGCCAAATGCTGGAATATGGGATTAGATTAGGCAGGGCTTGATGGCCGGTGCGGACACGATGGGCCGAAGGGCCTCTATCCGTGCTGTATTACTCTATGACTCTATGACTCTATGACACTTGGCTGGAAGCCGCCTGTGCTGCCGCGAAGTCCTGCAGACTCCTTGCCTGTGCTGCACTGAATTCTTGCAGACTCCTGGCCTGTGTTGCCCCGAATTCCTGTACACTCCTTGCCAGTGACTCTATGGAGTCAGGCATCCTTGCCACTGCAGCCATGAGCTCAGTGTGCCTGCGCTCAGCCGGGGCACCCATTTCCGCAAGGAACCGCACCTCTTCTGTGCTCACCGTAGCAGGACTGAAGGCCGCACTCACACTCCGGGGAGAAGGCTGCCGAGCTTCCCCACCCCTCCCGCGTTGCTGGAGCCCGCTGGGCCCTGGAGCTTCACTCTCCTCAAACACCTCGCCCCTGCTCCCCTCCAGGGAAGATGTGTCCCCATCATGGCCATGGGCTGCCTCAGATGAGGGTGGCTCTGATGGGCCAGCTTCCTCTTCCTCCTCCTCACCTTCCAATTCATTGACAGTGGCAGCTTGAGGGGCCACCTCCTCACCTGGCGATTCAGCATCTGAAAGCAGGGAGACACAAGAGTTAATTTAGAGTGAGGACAGGGCGGCAGCGAGGGAGGCATGAGTGCTGTTATGCACTGCATTGGTTCGATAGTGGCAATGGATGCTGGTGTGAGGCACAAGTGGAAAGAGAGAGGTCCAAAAATTGATGAGCTTACCATCGCTGTCCAGAACAGGGTCGGCATCTCCACTGGCGACGGGGCCAATCAGTCGGCCTGACATAATGTACTCCACACGCTGCTCCAGGTCGCTGAGCTCTTTCAGGTCAGGACGGCCTCCCCCGGTCCGTAGCTGCTGCCTGTGGTTGTAGGCCAGCTTACCCTGCAAGAGAAAGGACGGCCTCTAAGTACAGTGTGAAGCCCTGACCTTGCCTGCACTGCCGCCCATGGTGGAATAGCCCTGACAGTGTGAAGCCCTGATCTTGCCTGCACTGCCTCCCATGGTGGAATAGCCCTGACAGTGTGAAGCCCTGATCTTGCCTGCACAGCCTCCCATGGTGGAATAGCCCTGACAATGTGAAGCCCTGATCTTGCCTGCACTGCCTCCCATGGTGGAATAGCCCTGACAGTGTGTTAAGTGATGAATGTGCAAGTGGTTTTCATGAGAGCCCCATAGCTCCTGGTTGAGGGCTGGGCATTGGGGCTTTCAGTTCCATTCGGCCAGAAACTGAGGTGCACATGCAGGAATGCAGAGGATAGTGGAAAGAGTACTCACCCTGACAACCCGAGTGAGGTCGTTGAACTTTTTCCTGCACTGAAGTGGAGTCCTGGCAACCAAGCTGTTGGTGGTGACCCTGTATGCAACCTCCCTCCAGGCTTTTCGGTATTCGCTTGGAAGTGGCCTCCTCCCACCATCAGGGAAATGGGTAGGGCACCTGTGCTCCACAGCACCAACCAGAAGACTCAGGGTATCCTCACTGAAGCGCTCCACTCACTCACGAGCCTTCTCCAGTTTCTTGGGGGGGTGTAGAGCTGATGAATCATCAATGCTCAGGCCTTGCTTGAGGGCTGCAGTGTGCAGGGCATGGCAGCCAAACAAGTCGACCCTCCCCCTTTAAGAACTGACCGGCGCCGCCGTGTCTGCCATCAATCAGCAGCTCGCCACACCTGCGCTGTGCCCGCCCTCAGTGTTAGCGCCTCGGCTCGCCGGTTTAGCACCTTATGATAGTCGTGCATCGCCTGCTTTAGCTCCGCAGCAACCTCTTGGGGTGATGCAACTGAATATCGGCGAAGGTGGCGCTAAGTTGTGCCGGGCGCTAAATTTAGCAAACGCCCGGCTGTAGCGCCCCAAACGCGGCGATACTGAATTTCTAGGCCAGAGTGTTTCTGTAATGTGTGTACCTTTAAGAGAGGAACTATCTTTTACAGCCCCTGTCTGCAGTACCAGTAGTGACCACACCTGTATATAACACCGTGTAATTTGTACAGTTAGTTCCAGCATACCCTCTGTTCAGTAAACACCTGTTATTACCGTTCTCCTGCAGTCCGTGTGTTATTTATATGCGGACATTACAGTTTCCACTTGTGGGGAAGAGCAAAACTGGAGGCCATCAAAATTGTAAAAATTTGTGTTGATTTTGATATCCTTTGCAAGCTTCTTTTCATAGTCTTTGAAGGATCTTTTTTTCTTTATATATATTTTATCTTCCTCTTAGACTGCAAGTTTTGAACTACTTATTACTAGAGCCGTTTGTGATCATTATTCCTGCTGGTCCCATTTTAATGGGATTGTTTGAAATCCCTGATTCTCAGCAGCTCGTTGAGACTAAACTCTATCGTTCTTCTTTTCAGCCGTCTTTCGGATGAGACGCTAAACCAAGGCCCCATCTGCCCTTTCAAGTGGACGTTAAAGATCCCATGGCACTATCAAAGAAGAACAGGAGTGTCCTGGCCAATATTTATCCCTCAACCAACATCACTAAAGCAGATTATCAGATCATTCTCGCATTGCTGTTTGTGGGAGCTTGCTGTGCACAAATTGGCTGCCGCGTTTCCCACATTACAACAGTGACCACCCTTCAAAAGTACTTTGTTGGTTGTAAAGCGCTTTGGGACATCCTGAGGAAGTGAAAGGCGCTATATAAATGCAAGTTCTTTCTTTCTTTCTCTCTTTCTGCAGCTCTTACTTTCTGTTTTGACACCCTTTGCTGATTTTTTTTTTTTTTTTTACAGAAACCCCACAGCGCAGATAGAGGCCATTTCGGCCCATCGAGCCTGCACCGACACATATCCCACCCCCGATCCCCGTAACCCCTACACCAACACATATCCCACCCTATCCCTGTAACCCCACGTATTTAATCCCCCTAACACTAAGGGTCAATTTTATCATAGCCAATTGTATCTTTCCCATTCGCCAGGAGCCGTGCCACTTTTTTCTTTTTCTTTTAGTTTTATACTGTTTCTTGCCTCTTCAGTCATCCCTGGCTGTTTTTTGGCAAGTCGAGCTCTTTCCCCTTAGGGGTATAAACTGGTGCTGTATCACATTAAATTATTTTTTGATCACCTCCCACTGATCTTGTCATTTTACACATTAACAGATTTGCCCAGTTTACTGTGGACCATCTCTGTCTCATTGCATTGAAGTCAGCCTCACCTAAATCTGGAATCTTAGTAGCTGTTTCACGTTTCTCCCTTTCAAACAGTACTTTGAACTCGATCATGTTATGATCGCTATTGGATAATTGTTCAGAGAAACATAGAAGATAGGAGCAGGAGTAGGCCATTCGGCCCCTCGAGCCTGCTCCGCCATTCAATGCGATCATGGCTGATCATCCAAATTCAGTACCCTGTCCCTGCTTTCTCCCCATACCCCTTGATCCCTTTAACCTTAAGAAATATATCCAACTCCTTCTTGAATATATTTAATGAACTGGCCTCCACTGCCTTCTGTGGTAGAGAGTTCCACAGGCTCACCACTCTCTGGGTGAAGAAATTCCTCCTCATTTCAGTCCTAAATGGCCTACCCTTTATCCTTAGACTGTGTCCCCTGGTTCTGGACTCCCCGACCATCGGGAACATCCTTCCTGCATCTAGTCTGTCCAGTCCTGTCAGAATTTTATAAGTTTCAATGAGATCACCTCTCATTCTTCTAAACTCCAGCGAGTACAAGTTCAATCGACCCAATCTCTCCTCATACGTCATTCCTGCCATCCCAGGTATCAGCCTGGTGAATCTTCGCTGATCTCCTTCCATGGCAAGAACATCCTCCCTCAGATAAGGCGACCAAAACTGCACACAATATTCAAGGTGTGGTCTCACGAAGGCCCTGTACAACTGCAGCAAGACATCCTTGTTCCTGTACTCAAACCCTCTCGCTACGAAGGCCAACATACCATTTGCCTTCTTAACCACCTGCTGCATCTGTATGCTTACCTTCAGTGACTGGTGCACAAGGACACCCAGGTCTCGTTGCACTTCCCCTTCTCCCAATCAATTGCCATTTAGATAATAATCTGCCTTCTTGTTTTTGCCACCGAAGTGGATAACCTCACATTTATCCACGTTATATTGCATCTGCCATGTTTCTGCCCAATCACCCAACATGTCCAAATCATCCTGGAGTTTCTCGACATCCTCCTCACAGCACAAAGTCCCACCCAGCTTTGTGTCATCTGCAAATTTGGATACATTACATCTAGTTCCCTTGTCCAGATCATTTATATATATTGTGAATAGCTGGGGTCCAAGGACCGATCCCTGCGGTACCCCACTAGTCACTGCCTGCCATTCGGAAAAAGACCCATTTATTCCAACTCTTTGCTTTCTGTCTGCCAACCAGTTCTCCATCCAAGTCAATACCTTGCCCCCGATCCCATGTGCCCCAACTTTACACGCCAATCTCTTATGCGGGAACTTATCGAAGGCCCCCTGAAAGTCCAGATACACCACATCCACTGGTTCTCCCTTATCTATTTTACCAGTTACATCCTCAAAAAATTCCAGTAGATTAGTCAAGCATGATTTACCTTTTGTGAATCCATGTTGACTTTGTCCGATCCTGTCACTGTTTTCCAAGTGCTCTGCTATTACATCTTTTATAATGGACTTTAGCATTTTCCCCAGTACCGATGTCAGGCTTTCCGGTCTGTAGTTCCCCGTTTTCTCTCTACCACCTTTTTTGAATAGTGGGGTAACATTAGCTACCCTTCAATCCATGGGTACTGTTCCAGATTCCATCGAATGTTGGAAGATGATCAGCAATGCATCTACTATTTCTAGGGCCACTTCCTTA
Source organism: Somniosus microcephalus (assembly GCF_052327205.1). Classification (NCBI taxonomy): domain Eukaryota; kingdom Metazoa; phylum Chordata; class Chondrichthyes; order Squaliformes; family Somniosidae; genus Somniosus; species Somniosus microcephalus. The sequence goes on from NW_028225294.1 coordinate 762,588, forward strand.
AGTACCCTAGGATGTAGATTATCAGGCCCATGGGATTTATCGGCCTTCAGTCCCATCAATTTTCCTAACACCATTTCCCTACAAATACTGATTTATTTCAGTTCCACCCTTTCATCAGACCCTATGTTCCCCGGCATCTCTGGGAGGTTATTTGTGTCCTACTTTGTGAAGACAGAACCAAAATATGTATTTATGGGAAATTTGTTATATCCGGCACCGACGGGACCGAGCTGTTGCCAATCTATCAAAACTGCCGGACATACAAAGTTAATGTTGAAGCATACGGAGGTTTTCATCTCCGTATCTGACAACAAACACTGTTGCTTAGCAACAGCTTGTAAACAGTCGGCCCGTACCTTGGAAGTGTCTCTGTAGCTTAGCAACAGCTTCAGAGAGACTTTCCAGAGCCCGACTGTTGAAAACAAAGCCAGGAGAAGAAAAAAAATCTAACAAAACGGCTCCTGATTTCTGCCGGTAGATCGAGGTTTCTGGACATACAACCTCCGGATAAACCAAAGTTTCCTGTAGTTGGTCTGCCATTTCTTTGTTCCCCATTATAAATTCCCCTGATTCTGACTGCAAGGGACCTACATTTGACTTCATCAATCTTTTTATCTTCACATATCTATAAAAGCTTTTACAGTCAGTTTTTATGTTCCCTGCAAGCTTACTCTCATATTCTATTTTCCCCTTCTTAATTAATCCCTTTGTCCTCCTTTGTTGAATCCTAAACTGCTCCCAATCCTCAGGTTTACTGCTTTTTCTGGCCAATTTATAAGTCCTCTCCTTGGATCTTATGCTATCCCTAATTTCCCTTGTTAGCCATGGTTGAGGCACCTTTTTTGTTTTATTTTTATGCCAAACTGGGGTGAACAAATTCTGTAGTTCATCCATGCGGTCTTTGAATGTTTGCCATTGCCTATCCACCGTCAACCCTTTTGAGTGACATTCCCCAATCAATTCTACCCAACTCGCGCCTCAGACCATCATAGTTTCCTTTATTTAAATTCAGGACCCTTGTCTCTGAGTCAACTGCTTCATTCTCCATCTTAATGAAGAATTCAATCATATTATGATCGCTCCAACCCAAGGGGCCTCGTAGAACAAGATTGCTAATTTATCCTTTCTCATTATATAATACCCAGTCTAAGATGACCTGATCTCTGATTGGTTCCTCAATATATTGGTCCAGCAAACCACCCCATAAACACTCTAGGAATTCCTCCTCCACAGTATTGTTACTAATTTGGTTAGCCCAATCTATATGTAGATTAAAGTCACCCATGATGACTGCTGTGCCCTTATTGCACGCTTCTCTAATTTCCCTTTTAATGCCATCTCCAACCTCCGCATTACTGTTTGGAGGTCTATATACCACACCCACTAACGTTTTCTGCCCCTTGGTATTTCTCAGTTCTACCTATACAGATTCCACATCATCAGACCTAATATCCTTCCTTACCATTGTGTGAATCCCCTCTTTAGCCAGCAATGCTACCCCACCTCCTTTTCCTTTTTGCCTTTCTTTCCTGAATATTGAATACCCCTGGATGTTAAGTTCCCAGCCTTGGCCACCCTGGAGCCATGTTTCCGTAATCCCAATCAAATCATATTCGTTTACCTCTATTTGTGCAGCTAATTCATCCACCTTATTACGAATGCTCCTCGCATTAAGACACAAAGCCTTCAGGCTTGTTTTTTTAACACACTTAGACCTTTTAGCATGATGTATGATAGCAAAATACTGCAGATGCTGTAAATCCGAAATAACAACAGAAAATGCTGGGAAAACTCAGCAGGCCAGGCAACATCCATGCAGAGAAATTAGAGTCAACGTTTCGGGTCATGACACTTTATCAAGGCTAAAGAGGCACAGGGAATGAAACAGATTGAGAGGCCGGGCTGGGAGAGAACAAAAGAGAAGAGACATTAAGAGGTATTCAAAACGAGACAGATGGTGATAGGACTAGTGGAGACAAAAGACGGCTCTAGATTAGGTGTGAAATGTTCTAGCAGAATGGGAGACAGCTGCCATGTGGGAGAGAGAAAAAAAAGGAAAGTGGGGAGGGAAAAACTAAAACAAAGGTGTGGATAAACATATAAGTGAAAATGTAATAGGGGCCGAGATTATGATATGAAATTGTTGAACTCGATATTGAGTCCGGAAGGCTGTAAAGTGCCTAATCGGAAGATGAGGTGCTGTTGCTCGAGTTTACGTTGAACAATGCAAGAGGCCAAGGATGGTGAGATCCGAGTGGGAATGGAGCGGTGAATTAAAATGACAGGCGACCGGAAGCTCGGGGTCACCCTTATGGACTGAACGGAGGTATTCCACAAAGCGGTCACCCAGTCTGCGTTTGATCTCCCCAATGTAAAGGAGACCGCATCGTGAGCAGCAAATACAGTATACTAGATTGCAAGAAGTACAAGTAAATCGCTGTTTCACCTGGAAGGGGTGTTTGGGGTCCTGGACAGTGGGAAGGGGGGAGGGATAGTGGCAGGTGTTACATCTCCTGCGCTTGCACGTGAAGGTGACAGGCGAAGGGGAAGGGCTGTTTGGGGTGATAGAGGAGTGGACTAGGGTGTCACGTAGGGAGCGGTCCCTACGGAATGCTGAAAGGGGAGGTGAGGGGAAGATGTGTTTGGTGGTGGGATCACGTTGGAGGAGGCAGAAATGGTGGAGGATGATCCGTTGAATGTGGAGGCTGGTGGGGTGAAAGATGAAGACAAGGGGAACCCTATCGTGGTTCCGGGAGGGAGGGGCAGGGGTGAGGGCAGAAGTGCGGGAGATAGAACGGACACGGTTGAGGGCCGTGTCAACCATGGTAGAGGGGAATCCTCGGTTGAGGAATAAGGAAAACATGTCGGAAGCACTGGTGTGGAAGGTGGCATCGTTGGAGCAGATACGGCGGAGACGGAGAAACTGGGAGAATGGAAAAGAGTCCTTGCAGGCGGCGGGGTGGGAGTCCTATCACCATCTCGTCTGGTTTTGAATACCTCTTAATGTCTCTTCTCTTTGGTTCTCTCCCAGCCGGCCTTTCAATCTATTTCATTCCCTGTGTCTCTTTAGTCTTGACAAAGGGTTTTGACCTGAAACAATTACTCTAATTTCCCTGCACAGATGGTGCCTGGCCTGCTGAGTTCTGCAGCATTGTCTGTGGTGATTTTAGATCCTTTAACACCATTGTTCACTGTGGCCTTGGAGAGGCCTGCCTGGCCTGCTGAGTTTTGCAGCATTGTCTGAGGTAATTTTAGATCCTTTAACACCATTGTTCACTGTGGCCTTGGAGAGGCCTACCTGGCCTGCTGAGTTTTGCAGCTTTGTCTGTGGTGATTTTAGACCCTTTAACATCATTGTTCACTGTGGCCATGGAGAGGCCTGCCTGGCCTGCTGAGTTTTGCAGCATTGTCTGTGGTGATTTTAGACCCTTTAACACCATTGTTCACTGTGGCCATGGAAAGGCCTGCCTGGCCTGCTGAGTTTTGCAGCATTGTCTGCGGTGATTTTAGACCCGTTAACACCATTGTTCACTGTGGCCATGGAGAGGTCTGCCTGGCCTGCTGAGTTTTGCAGTATTGTCTGTGGTGATTTTAGACCCTTTAACATCATTGTTCACTGTGGCCATGGAGAGGCCTGCCTGGCCTGCTGAGTCTCAGTTATTGTATAAGCTGAAGTGCCGGCGGTGCCGAGGGTCTTTTGAGGGCATGTTGTTGTTGGAAGAGAGAGAGAGAGCGACTGGGGGGAAGAGAGAGAGCGAGTGGGGGGAAGAGAGAGAGCATGTGGGGTGAAGAGAGAGAGCGACTGGGGGGAAGAGAGAGAGCGACTGGGGGGAAGAGAGAGAGCGACTGTGGGGAATAGAGAGAGAGGGCTGGGTGCAGGCCGTTTAAAATAGTGGCAGGATTCGCCACTAAGGCATGGAGCATGGAAGTGACCCGATTCAGAGCTTTATAATCAATGGTCATTCTCCAGGATCCATCTGGTTTCTGCATTGGCCATACCGCGTAGTTGGTACAGGAACGGGTCTTTGTCACTATATTGGTTTCTAATAAGTCTACTACTGTGGACTCAACGGCCCGTTAGACTTCTGCTCGGAGCGGGTATTGTCGGTGGGCCTCGCGGTAGGGACCCGGACTGGGTCCATCTCCGCTCTACCACAGACTAATTTGTGGGTGGCCCTTGCAAGAGGGTAAGCCTCACAAACTCTGCCCCATGGTACTTCCTCCACCCATGCGCACTTAACCGGGCGGAGGGCTTGTACTGTGCATTGTCGGGCTTTAAATTCCTCGAAGGGAAATCTCTCCCCTTGGGGTCCCCTACTTCGAATAGATGATCCCTTAGGAGCAAATTTGCCTCTATCTGATGGATAAAACATTACAGTGGAAAATCAAATTGCAATATAATAGGCATCTGCAATGCAATAGAACATTGCAGTGGAATATCACTACTATACTTTCATCAGTTGCAGTGCAATAGAACATTGCAATGCCATATCACTTTGCAATATAACAGTCATTAGCAATTCCATAGAACATTGCAACGGAACTTCACTTTGCAATATAGACGTCATTTGCAATGCAATTGCACATTGCAATGGAATATCACTGCAATATAATAGTCATTTGCAATGCAATGGAACGTTGCAGTGGAATATCACTTTGCAATAAATAGTCATTTGCAATGAAATTGCATATTGCAATGGAATATCGCTTTGCAATATGATTGTCAGCTGCAATGCAGTAGAACATTACAATGAAATATTGCTTTGCAATATAATAGTCATTTGCAGTGCAATAGAACATGGCAATGAAATATCACTTTCCAATATAATATTCATTTGCAATGCGATAGACATTGCAATGGAATTTTAACTTGCAATATTATATTCATTTGCAATGCAATAGCACCTTGCAATGGAATTGCAGTTTGCATCATAGTAGTCATTTGCACTGCAACAGAACATTGCAATGAAATTTCACTGCAAAACAATCGTCATTTGCTATGCAATAGAACATTGCAATAGAATATTTGTTTGTAACAGAATAGTCATTGCAGTGAAATGGAACACGGCAATGGAATATCAGTTTGATATATGAATGTCATTTGCAATTCAATAGAACATTGCAATGAAATGTCACTTTGCAGTATAATAGTCATTTGCAATGCAATTGCACATTGCAATGGAATAACACTTTGCAATAATAGAAATTTGCAATACAATAGCACATAGCAATTGAATATCGCTTTGCAATATGATCATCATTTGCAATGCAATAGGACATTGCAATGGAACATGACTTTGCAATACAATAGTCATTTGCAATATAATAGAAAATTGAAATGGAATATCGCCTTGCAATATGATCGTCATCTGCAATGAAGAAAACATTGCAATGTAATTTCACTTTGCAATATAATAGGAATTTGCAATGCAATGGAATGTCAGTGCAATATTATCGTCAGTTGCAGTGCAATAGCACATTGCAGTGGTGTTAGATTCGAATCTGGCGAAACCCCAGACTGAGAGGGAATTGAGGACAAGTTCAGAATTTATTAAAACAACCAAAAGGGACAGCCACCCAGCTTCCTCAAGCTAGGGGTACACTCTCGAGGGACAAGTAGCGGTTCATTCAAGTTATACAATTCTATACGCAACGCCCACCTACAAACAGTTTCACAGCAGTTACTCTTTATTGGTTTGTGTGGTTAGTCACTCAACTGTCTGGCCCACCCCTTGAACTCGGGTACCCTCTGACCATGCCAGTCACAGATGTCAGTTGTTTCATCCTGCTGCACACATCCCATTGTCGGCATGGATTATAGTTTGAGAAAACATATTTTATCCTTAATATGACTATTCCGTTTTGAAGAAATATTCTATTCTAATGTTCTATTGCATTTCAAATGCCGATTGTTTTGCATTGATATTCAATTGCAATGTTCTGTTGCAGTGCAGATAACTATTATGTTGCAAAGTGCTATTCCAATACAATGTGCTATTGCATTGCAAATGAATATAATATTGCAACTTAAAATGCCATTGCAATGTTCTATTGCATTCCAAAGGAATATTTTATAGCAAAGTGATATTCCATTGCAATGCAAATTACTAATATACTAATAACAGTGGTAGGAGGACGACCGAAAGATGCGTCAATTCATTGCTGGTGGAACAAGTTTTTGAATTCAACAGATCCACGTGAATCAATTGCTACCCCATCAGCTGATCAAAACCACGGGATAAAAGCCTCGCCGAATGTTACATAGCAGTTGGAGAAAAGTTTGCCTCGGTTGGGCATTGTTGGTTTCCGCCAGTCGGTTTTTTGGGTTATTGGAACGGTGTTTGACACTCAGTAATTCCTCTTATTCCATTCTGAGGGCGGTCACTGGTTCAAGAAATCTCTTTGCTGGAAGTAAGTGTTCCACCGCAGGTGTTGTTTATTGACAACCGATTTATGTTTCGGCGAATTTCTATTGCTTTCTACGGTATTACTGGTTTTAAGGTACATAACCTGGTTCTGGCACCCAACTTTTTATTCACCATTCTGGTTCTAAATGCTAGGAAGGCTATGTAGAATGTGTGCATTGATTCGCTTTTGGTCTATACTTGTGTTTGTGTTTAGAATTGAGCTTTCACTTCGCCGGTTCTGCTAGGGATATTGATCCTAGTTAAACCAATTAAAATAATCCTCATAACATATTAGGCTGACTCAATCGTGGCTTTTGAGAATTAGATAAGTACCTGAGAGGAAAAAATGCAGGGTTGCAGGAAAGGGTGGGGTGGGGAGTAAGACCAGTTGCAGTGCTCTTGCAGAAAGCCGGCTGGGACGGGCTGAATGGCCTCCTGTTCTATAGCCATTCTATTCGACTTATAAAAGAAATTAGGAGAGTGAGGAGGGGCCATGAAGTAACACTGGGAGCAAAATAAAGGAAAATCCTAAGGGTGTTTTTTTTTAAATAAGTATATTAAGGGCAAGAGGATAACTAGGGAAAGAATAGGGCCCATTAGGGAACAAAGTGGCAATCTGTGTGTGGAGCCAGAAGATGCAGGTGGGGTTTTAAATGAATTTTTTGCATCTGTGTTCACTATGGAGAACATAAGAACATAAGAAGCAGGAGCAGGCCAATCGGCCCCTTGAACCTGCTCCGCCGTTCAATAAGATCATGGCTGATCTGATCCTAACCACCAATCCACTATCACAGAACCATCTCCTGAATCTAACAGAATTAGACACATGAAATAGGAGCAGGATCAGGCTACATGGGCCCGCTCCGCTACCCACAGGGCCATGACTGATCCGAACCTAGACTCATCCAAATTCCTGCCCGCTCCCCGTAACCCTTAATTCCCTTTACTTCTAGGAAACTTTCTGTTTTAAATTTATGTAATGTAGCTTCTACAGCTTTTTGGGGCAGCATATTCCATGGACCTACCACCCTCTGAGTGAAGTAGTTCCTCCTCATCTCAGTTTTGAAAGAGCAGCCCCTTATTCTAAGACTATGCCCCCTAGTTCTAGTTTCACCCATCATCGGGAACATTCTCCCCGCATCCACCCGATCCAACCCCTTCACAATCTTATGTTTCAATAAGATCGCCTCTCATTCTTCTGAACTCCAATGAGTAGAGTCCCAATCTACTCAACCTCTCCTCATATGTCCATCCCTGGGATTAACCGAGTGAGCCACCTTTGTACTGACTTGAGAGCAAGTATGGACACCAAAACTGTATGCAGTATTCCAGGTGCGGTCTCACCAATACCTTGTACAACTGAAGCAATACCTCCCTATTTTTATATTCTATCCCCTAGCAATGAAAGCCAACGTTCCATTGGCCGCCTTAATCACTTGCTGCACCTGCATACTGTTGAAGTCTTGACTCCCGAGTAAGACTCTTTAAACACAAAGTATCGTTAAAGACAGGCTTTATTTGCTTGCAAGGGAAGGGTTGTGTAGTCAAAGGCTACATCAGACCTCTTTGAAGTAGTACAGAATTTGTAACATTTATACAGTACAGAAACAAAACCGGCTTTCTATGTCACATGACGATGCTGAGAGGGTCGTGGATAACACGTTTAGTGAGTTGGTCACACCGCAGGGTAGGGCTGCACAGGAAGAAAGAAAATGGGTGACCACCAGGTGGAGTAATAGAAGCAGGCAGGTAGTGCAGGAGGCCCCTGTGACCATTCCCCTCTCAAACAAGTATACCACTGGATACTGTTGAGGGGGATGACTCACCAGGGGAAGGCAGCAGCAGCCAACTTCCTGGCACTGGGGGTGCTCCTGCTGCCTAGGAAGGGAGGAAAAAGAGTGGGAGAGCAATAGTGTTAGGGGATTCTATAGTAAGGGGAACAGATAGGCGTTTCTGTGGCCGTAGACGTGAATCCAGGATGGTTTGTTGCCTCCCTGGTGCCAGGGTCAAGGATGTCACTGAGCGGCTGCAGGGCATTCTGGAGGGGGAGGGTGAACAGCCAGAGGTCGTGGTCCACATTGGTACCAACGACATAGGTAAAAAGAGGGATGAGTTCCTGCAGCAAGAATTTAAGGAGCTAGGTGGAAGATTAAAGAGCAGGACTTCAAGGGTTGTAATCTCTGGATTACTCCCGGTGCCACGTGCTAGTGAGTATAGGAATAGGAAGATAGAACAGATGAATGCGTAGCTAAAGGGATGGTGCAGGAAGGAGGGCTTTAGTTTCCTGGATCACTGGGTCTGCTTCTGGGAAAGGTGGGACTTGTACAAGTCGGACGGTTTACACCTGAACCAGAGGGGGACCAATATCCTTGCGGGAAGGTTTGCTAGCACTGTTTTGGGGGGGGGATGGGATACAGAGTGGAACGATAGGGGGTGATTTACAGCCAAATACGGAGGAAAAAACAAGTCAGCTGGTAAGGCAGAGCAAATATATGAAGGCAAAGGGGAATATGGCAAGGCTGGAAGGCATTTATTTTAATGCAAGGAGTCTTGCAAATAAGGTGGATGAACTGAAGTTGCTGAACACATGGGAGTACGATATTGTTGCTATCACAGAGACATGGTTGAGGGAGGGTCAGGACTGGCAGCTCAATATTCTGGGGTATAGAATCTTCAGGCAAGACAGAGGGGGGTGTAAAAGGGGAGGGGGTGTTGCAATATTAATTAAGGAATCAATTACTGCTGTAAGGAGGGATGATATATTAGCGGGTTCCTCGAATGAGGCCATATGGGTAGAACTTAAAAACAAAAAGGGGGCAAGCACTTTGCTGGGAGTGTACTATAGGCCCCCGAACAGTCAGGGGGAGATAGAGGAACAGATATGTAGGCAAATCTCAGAAGTGTGAAAATAATAGTGGGGGATTTCAACTTCCCCAATATTAATTGGGATAGTCAGAGTGTGAAAGGCTTAGAGGGTGCAGAATTCTTAAAGTGCATCCAGGAGAGCTTTTTGAGCCAACATGTAGAAAGTCCTACAAGAGAGGGGGCGGTACTGGACCTAATTCTAGGGAATGTAGCCGGGCAAGTGGTGGAAGTGTCAGTCGGAGAGCATTTTGGCGACAGTGACCATAATTCGGTGAGATTTAAGGTGGTCATGGAAAAAGACAAAGACGGCCCAGAAATAAGGGTTCTAAATTGGGGAAAGGCCGATTTTAATATGATAAGGCAGGATCTGGCCAAAGTGGACTGGGAGCAGCTACTTAAAGGAAAATCCACATCAAAGCAGTGGGAGACTTTCAGAAGGGAAATAGAGTACAACGCCAACATGTTCCTGTAAAGGTCAAGAGTGGGACCAACAAGCAAAGGGAACCTTGGATGACAAGGGATATACAAAAATGCATTAGGAAAAAAAGGGGGGCTTTTGGCAGTTACTAAAGACGGAGGAAGCCCTAGAGGAGTATAAAAAGTGCAGGGGCATACTTAAAAAAGAAATTAGGAGGGGCCATGAAATAACACTGGCGAGCAAAATAAAGGAAAATCCTAAGATGTTTTATAAGTATATTAAGGGCAAGAGGATAACCAGGGAAAAGGTAGGGCCCATTAGGGACCGAAGTGGCAATCTGTGTGTAGAGCCAGATGATGTAGGCGGGGTTTTTAATGAATTTTTTGCATCTGTGTTCACTATGGAGAAAGACGATGTAGACATAGAAATCGGGCAAGGGGGCTGTGACATACTTGAACACATTAGCATCGAGAGGGAGGAGGTACTGGCGGTTTTAGCAGGCCAAAAAGTATATAAATCCCCAGGCCCGGACGAGATGTCTCCCAGGCTGTTTTGTGAGGCAAAGGAGGAGATTGCAGGGGCTCTGACACAAATTTTCAGAACCTCTCTGGCCACAGGGGATGTACCAGAGGAGTGGAGAACAGCTAACGTAGTACCATTATTCAAGAAGGGTAGCAGGGATAAACCAGGGAATTACAGGCCAGTGAGCCTAACATCTGTGGTAGGGAAATTATTGGAAAAAATTCTGAGGGACAAAATTAGTCTCCACTTGGAGAGGCCAGGATTAATCGGGGATAGTCAGCATAGCTTTGTCAAGGGTAAATCATGTCTGACCAATCTGATTGAATTTTTTGAGGGGGTGACTAGGTGTGTGGATGAGGGAAATGCTGTGAATGTGGTTTACATGGATTTCAGTAAAGCTTTTGACAAAGTCCCACATAGGAGACTGGTCAAGAAGTTAAGAGCCCATGGGATCCAGGGTGCCTTGGCACGTTGGATCCTAAACTGGCTGAGTGGCAGGAGGCAGAGGGTGATGGTCGAAGGTTGCTTTTGTGACTGGAAGCCTGTGTCCAGTGGGGTACTTTGGGGATCGGTGCTGGGACCCTTGCTGTTTGTGATCTACATAAATGATTTGGATGAGAATGTAAAAGGTATGATCAGTAAGTTTGCAGATGACACGAAAATTGGTGGGGTGGTAAATTGCGAGGAGGAAAGCCTCAGGCTACAGGATGATATAAACGGGTTGGTCAGATGGGCGGAAAAGTGGCAAATGGAATTTAACCCTGAAAAGTGCAAGGTGATGCATTTTGGACGGACAAATAAGGCAAGGGAATACTCAGTGGTAGGATCCTAGGAAGTACAGAGGGTCCGAGGGACCTTGGTGTACATGTACATAGATCCCTGAAGGCAGCGGAACAGGTAGATAAGGTGGTTAAAAAGGCATATGGGATACTTGCCTTCATTAGCCGAGGCATAGAATATAAGAGCAGGGAGGTTATGATGGAGCTGTACAAAACGTTGGTGAGGCCACAGCTGGAGTACTGTGTGCAGTTCTGGTCACCTCACTATAGGAAGGATGTGATTGCTTTGGAGAGGGTGCAGAGAAGATTCACCAGGATGTTACCTGGGATGGAGCGCCTCCGCTATGAAGAAAGACTAAACAGGCTGGGGTTGTTTTCCTTGGAGCGAAGAAGGCTGAGGGGGGACCTGATTTGAGGTGTACAAAATGATGGGCATAGATAGGGTAGATAAAGCGGAACTTTTCCCCTTACTAGGGGGGTCAATAATAAGGGGGCATAGATTCAAGGTAAGGGGCAGGAGGTTTGGAGGGGATTTGAGGAGGATATTTTTCACCCAGAGGGTGGTTGTAATCTGGAACTCACTGCCTGAAAGGGTGGTAGAGGCAGGAACCCTCACAACATTCAAGAAGCATTTGGATGAGCACTTGAAATGCCATTGCATACAAGGCTATGGACCAAATGCTGGAAAATGGGATTAGACTGGACAGGGATTGATGGTCGGTGCAGACACGATGGGCCGAAGGGCCTCGCTGTGCTGTATGACTCTGACTCTATGGCATAGTATTGAATCATACCTGATTACAAAGGCACAGACCTTGCAAATTACTGAAACAGCATATTCCAGGCTGAGTTAGAATAATGAACAGAAATACCTTGGGATAAGATTAACTAGTTCTTTATTATGGGATCCCTCTGTTCTCCCACTGTACCAACTGAGCCTGTGGGCCGATGTTTACCTTATCATGTCCTTGGCTATTTGTTTGGTAAACGAGGCTCCTTGTTCAGCTTATCACAGATAAGGAGTACATATGTAGCATTCCTAAATTGTCTCATCCCCTTGAAACTGATTAGTGAATCATGCTGTCGGCCATGTGAGTTTTTATTCTATGCCCAGGAAGCCATTTTGTGTCTGAGAAAACTGTACTTCCACATTCTTCCCTTTTTGTCCTTACTAGGACAACATAACTGAAATTAACCTCTTCCTATCGGTCCTCATACCAAATTTAGATTTTAGCCAAGGATACCGACTTCTTTGCCGTTTTGGACCATCCTCGGGATATACCTGTTGATGGTTGACCTTACCTAAGATCCTCTTTTTGTTTATTCTTAGTGTTTGGGCGTGTGTTCTTGTAGGGGTTTAATTATGTTTGATTTGATTTCAGGTTTATGTCTTTGTATAGTTCTGCAGCTTATGTTAGCCTG